>NC_052121.1:5323222-5342744 GCF_012273895.1 Zerene cesonia | reverse complement strand
AATGATTCTATTTAGGAAAGATGTAGGAATTATGGGGAGCTTTATTCATACATGTTAAGCTCCGTTTCCAAAGATACGTCTCGGTCCCTATCTCATAACATACTAGTATTCTAAGCCTCCGTAAAGCACAGAGGCCAGAGCTATATTACCGTATTTTGTTAATGGGAGTAAAGCAGTGGGGGTAATCCTACCTTTATTCCTTATTCTTTAAACTTTACAAGTTGCCAATCCAGTTTTATAGGCGACTAAGGTTTTTGCAAAAAAACGCTCCACATACAACCCTTAGATACTCATTTAAAAATACGTTTTATAGCGATATACAAAAAATTTGGTATATAAATAATGCATGATATAATACAAAATCAAATAAAAACAATAATAAAAATGCTCATTGGTTTGCATAAATATTTAAAAATAATCTTTTTTTTAAAGAATTAACCCATAAATATCATTGGTTACAGATTCACTTTCTTTCTTGGTACAATGTTAATGACAAGTTAATATATTTTTATAATATATTTTACTTATGGCGTATCGACTCCTCACAACATTTTTGTGGAATCTACTTATCGATAAAAAGGTTAAAAATTGTTTTAGTTTTATCATATATATCTTTTTTTATTATATGTTGTTTGAAATTGGTAGATTAAGTTGGTTTATTTATATTTTTAATTTATTATAATATAGAAGTTAGATAATTCTTTAATGTATAAGTACATTTTGTTAAGTATTTATAATTAACAGGTAAAGATTGATAAAAAATAATAAAAATAAAAAAGAACCAATTACGGCAATTACAGTGCGAAAAGGTTCTTGCCTTTTGTCGAGCCTCTTGTAAATTTCAATTAATAATAAATTTGTTAAGTTGATAATAATTAATTTCCTTATAACTCCTAGTCTAGAGAATTTCCGCACGAACTTTAACGTAGCGTACATAGGTAGGAAGGTAGATAGGTACCTAAGAAGGAAGGTACCTTATAGTTGCATTGTTTTTTAAGCATTTTGTTCACAGCAATAAATACTTATAGTATGTTAAGTTATTTTGTACTGTCGTCATATACAAATATGTTATTTGCTATTAAAGCTTCCTGACGGCTCTAGGCCTAGTACAAAACGATATGCATAACACTGTTTACGCCCACGCGTATAGATAAGTAACTAAAAATGCATACGCGTTTGCCGTGTGCAATATACATACGAGTTTGTTAATTTTATTCTGTAGCTATAAACTAAATAATGCAGCAAATGTTATATGTTACAGTATATAAATATCTATTAATGTCTAAGGTACCTAAATAACAATGTTACTAATGCTTATTCAACATGTTGATGTCCTTGTAAATTGTGGGCTGGATGTTGTTTCCAATTTAAAACTAGTGCGATGGTTATAATCGTCGTCGTGTGGCTTTTCTGTGTCGAGTGCAAGATTATCGTGACCTTGCGTTAGAATTTGTGCATCGCTATAGAACACTCCGCCGGCTAATTCAGAGAGGCGTCGTCGTCGTCTCGTGTCCTTGTCGTCTGCAATACTTGGAGGTCGAACGCTCGAACTTCGTCTTCTTTCCAGGCCCATACGCGTTGGTACACGTAACGCCTTCTGAATAAAAAACAGTTATGTGTAAACCAGTGGCTACAAGTAAACAAGTTCAGGGTAAAGAGCTAGCTACACATTATTTTGCCTTGCTTTGCTTTGGCAATATCAAATGCAATTTAAAATGAGTTAATAGAGAGTGTTGTGTGGTACCTAGTGTAATATATGATACAATCTCAACTAATTCTGCTAAATCCGTCCAAGATTTTTTGGGTTAAAGCCATGGAAAGTATACCTATTGTGTGCTAAGCTTGCTAAGCATAACCCATCAAACTATAATTAGGACAAAATACCATATAATAAAATAGACAACATAATTTTTACGTTTGTTCAATTAAATTTGCGTTACGTTTACCTTTATCTTAGTAGGCAAGGAATTTAGTAAGGAGACAATCGGAGGTGAGATCAGATCAATGGGTACTTGAGATGGGTCCGTTACGCCGGTAATAACTGATACAATCATCCCAGCTAATAATGTGGCTGCACACCCTAGGCTTGAGTACCAAAGGTATGATACTCTAAATAGCCAAAATACCGCCGCGTCTTGATTTTCACTATAATAGAACAATAAAAAAAAATTGAACAAATTTTCACTCTTCAGTTTTTATAATTATTATTGCAGACAATATTGTAGTCTCTGAATGCCCGTGACTTCGTAAATCGTTCACGTATTAAGTAAAGTACAAAAAAAAAATATATTGCACACTCTCAAGCAATCAGTACATCGGTAAAAACCTTATTCCCTTTAGCTTCTGGTATTTTATGTTGAAACATAAAAGAAACCGATCCGAACCGATCAATAATTCAACAAATGTACGAAAATAATTGGTATGTAATAATGTCTATCTTTAGTTTCATAAATATCGCTATTACGTATAATAATTTCCGCATTACCTGGGGTTGGTATTCAAATTAGTAGTTAAGTTATAGAAGTCTGGACACAAGTCCGTTGAAGCTGGCAATCGAGGAAGAGGCACCTGAGCTAGTTGTGCGCCGCCCCCTGCTGCTACCACTACTGCGAGGCCAAAAATACCTCCAGCTATTGCGCCCTATCAAGTAAAAAAATAATAATATAACATTAATATTAACTATTAATGTGTCTATAATGTAAAATGTAAATCATCTAAATCATGAGGTTGTAATGTAATGTTTATCACAATATACAGAACAGAAAAGAATAGTTACATCGATTACTATTAAAATCAATTTAATTATTTATTATATTATCTTACAAAATATTTCCAATTTATGTAGGTAGTTTATGTACATGATTTTTTACGTAATATATATTTGAATTACTACAAACTTTTTGATTAGCCCAAGGGAACAGCATTCCAAGACTGAATAGTCCTAGTGAAACTCCACCGGCCATGCCGTTGAAGGACAGCGCTAACTGCAACACGGGTCCAAGACGCTCTACTATGAACACAAGTCCAAATGACACTGCCCCACATCCGAGGCACACCCATCTCGCAATCTACATTAAAAAAATAATATCATAATTAACATGTCATAAGCTGACTTAAAAATAAGGAAAAGGTTTTACTGCATTTTTTGAAACCACTGAATTTTGAATGGGTGAACGGATGATGGAAAGATGGTGCCTTCCGTCTGGACCCATTTAAATTTGATCTACTTAGTTCTGATAATTTGAAGGCAGTTACGCTTTTTGTTAAAAATAATTATTGTGATATTTTATAAAAATAATATGAGATTGATTAGTTGAATTCAATTAATGATACGAATGAATTCAAAACATTTGAGTTACAAGAACTAAAAATAGTTTTCAACTAAATTCACCTAAATCGATTGGAAATGAAATTTATACGAGTACATGGAGATATGAATAAACTTATTAGTTAATTACCAATGCTCCTTTATTTTCAGGTAATGTAATTCCCAAAAGTCCGCCTGCTAAATCTTGACAAGCTATTGCAGCTAAAGAATTCAATGCTGATGCAACGGTCCTGAAATTATAGTATTGGATTTTCGAAAAATTTCAGTCTTATTGCAGTTTATATATGTTACTGTTTGAATTGTCGGAATAAATGATATAAAAAATTAATCGCGTTTAAAATCTATCAAAAAGTGTTTAATTTTTAATTGCAAATAGGACCTACCAGCTGAACCACTTTTCTATTTGTTCTATCTTAGCAACTTTTTTCATTAATGCTGCTCCTCTTGGATGTACCGTTATAGACCATTGCACACAAAAATAATTACTGAATCAGTTGGTCCTGAGATTAGCGCGCGACAAGCTAGCAGGTCAAGTTCAAACAACACACAAGCAAGACACAAGTAGATAATAGATTTGATTTTTGGAATTTAACTAACTTAATAAAAACAACGGTTAAATTTAAATTCATTATTTCTCTACTAAATCTAACAAAAATGATATACAGAGATTTTTTATATGTAAAAACCCTGAAAAATATCTATGAAATAATACATAAACAAAACCTATAGTAGTAACATTTATGTCGCCCGTTGATTGTCGATTAAGAATGTTAAATTACGTTTCTAATATTTGTGGGCACATCAAATTGAAACCGGAATGGCAACTGGACGTTTCTGGTTAGTTCTTAATTTGAGACCTAACAAGGAATCTGAGTTAGTTATTTCAGTGCCTTCGTACACTTCGCTGTTAAATTTTGTATTTGCAAGACAATAAATAGCTGTTTTGACACTATGTTTCCAAAAAGTTGTGCGTGCATTCGTTATTATTAATTACCCAAGACTTGCTGCGAAGATACCGGCTACGAAGAAGCCTGGAACTCCTCGATATCTCCCAAACTCACGGACGACATATAATGGTAGTAGACGGTCGGATGCGGTTATAACACCAGCCTGAAGTTAGTATAATTATTGGATTGTTTAATACATTTTGGAATATAGTTTTTGTTTCTCTATTGACGAATAAAAAGTACTTTACCTGTATAGGATCGCATCCAGAATAATGGGTGGCAAGGATTGCTCCGGTTATAAAATTAACAGAATAAACTGCAATTAAACCAATAGCCGAAACCCATAAAGCGATGCGAGCTTGCGATATACGTTCCACGGACAAGTATTTCTGGACGGACGCTTGGTTTGCACAAAACATGCTCAACCAGTACATGGTTCCACCTACAACCACTGACCAGAACGAATGGCGAACGGTTGGATCAGGATCCATACTGAAATAGAAATTTTATTTCTTTATACTTAGGTTCATTAAGTTCGTTCGACAAACCTAGGGGCTTATTATTTCTAATATCTTTAAATATTTAGTTTTTGTAAATGCGTTTTTTAAATACTTAGAAAGAGATTATTAGATGATATGCAAGCGCTAATGAAAAGATATTGCTTATAATTTTATAAAGGCCATATCAACAGAGTTTGTTTAAGTTACCATCACCATACAGTATTTTCTAGGGTGATAGGGCAATTGGTTCATTATGAAAGATTATGCATTGCTTCATATTCATAAGAAACATCGAATATCGATGATGAAACAAATTTCGAATGCATTCACTACACGGCGGTGATAATTTTACTAAAGAGAATGGCATATTTGACAATATTCTACATACAACATTCCTCGCTATCATTAAAGTTATACCTAAACATACAAAAGTTGAAAAATCTGTACATCCTTAGATTAACAATTTGCATGATATATATTCAACTGACTTTAAAAAAGGAGGAGGTTCTGAATTCGAGTGTATATTTTCATGGGTTTGTTTCGTCATTTTGTGTTTCATTTAAATTTGGTCTAGTTTCGACATGTTGGAGGTGGATTAGTTTTTGATTATGTATTTATGCCTGTTACATATATTATTTTAAACTGAATATTTACTCAAAAAAGTGAAGCCTGTCTGATCGCCTTGCATTGTCCCAAACGGCCTCCAGGCCGCCGACTTGTTTTGCTCCTAAAGCTAAAATTGTTGCTAAAGATCCCAATAGAACAGCTGACTGGAAAGAATCTGTCATGATAACAGCTTTCATTCCACCCTAGGAAGAAAATAACAAAACTCATTTCAGTTTCACAAATCTAAATATGTAAAACTTCGTTACGTATTATTAATATTATTATCTAACACTTACTTGTGAAGCATAGAATATGCACACCACGTAAACCAACGATACGGCTAAATACGTATTGAGTCCAGTTACTGCAATTAATTTAGAATATTAGTTTATTTTCTTAAGGATATTTATAGCAGGAATTTTTAATATTACAAAAGACCTTAACATAAATCTTTAAAATTCGTAACATTTGCAGTGTGATTGTCTTACTTTCACGTCGCAACGGAGAGTTTTTTTTATATGCTTCTTGTGTTTCGGATATAGGTAGTAAGCTAAAGGAAATTCCCATGGGAATTTCCTTTGACTACGCGGGCTAAGCCGCCAGCGGAAAGCTCGTGTCAGTTACGTTCACATTAATAAAATTAGTAGGTAGTTATAGGGATGGTTAATAATTCTTTACGTATCGATGTTTTTTTATAACTGTTGCAATTTAAAGTTAGATGCTATACTAATTGCAACAGTTATTAAAACATCGGTACATTAAGAATTATTAACCATCCCTATAACTACCTACTAATATTATAACTTGAAAGTAATTCTGTCTGTCTGTCTGTAACTTCTCCACGTCCACACCACTTTACCGATTTGGAACTACGCGGATGAAACCACGTAACTGTATCTATTGCTTAGACTAGTTACGCGGTCGAAACCGCGGGCGAAAGCTAATAGATATCTAAATTATGCGCTAATGCGCATTTGCGCATGAGTTATCTTTAATATGCATATTTTAGAGATTTATATTTTACGTCTATAGGTACATTATTAAAGAAAATAAATTATGATATTTAATTAATAATTTATGATGTCGCAAGTGGGTAATTATATTTTCATATGTAAACTGTATTGGTATTGGTTTGTAGGAAAATAAATAATATTCATTATATTAGTCAGTCTGCTTTGAATAAGAAAGACCTCTTGCAAAATTCTATGAAGTCACATTCACATTACTATAAATGAATTAATTTTACGATTCTATTATTGTGTCATTGTGTAAGTATCGTCATTGGTATTGCGTGCGTGACGCTCTGAATTTTATAGTAACGCCATTTAGTATTTATGCTATATCTATCTATGATTTTGAGTTTTAGTTCAAAATATAATATATTTTAGTTCTATTGTTTTATGACTTATATGATAATTTTATACCTGTGTTTCTGAGAAAACATTTAAATGTTGAAGTAAACGGAATAATGTTTAATTTTTAGATTTATAACATTGAAATGCTTTATAAATGAGAAATTTTGAATAGAAAAAAAAATTTTTGAATAGAATAGAAAAAAAATTGATCACGAGGCAGTGAACCGCGGGTTCACTGCCTCGTTTTCTTTTTGCCATATCATAGTAACGGCTAGCCTCTCGGCCGACGCGGGAATAAAGTCAAAGTATTATGGATTAAAATTGGAATTTAAGGAATGCTTATGTATTATTATTTTTTTTTTTTTATGACATAGCGCGCAGCTGAGCTGGTGGTTCGCCTGATGGTAAGCGATCACCACCGCCCATAAACATTCGCAAAGGTAGTACCTCTGTGAATGCGCTGCCCGCTTTTTTGGGGTAAGGGAAAAGGAAAGGATTAACAAGTGGAAAGAAGGAATGGACTAGGACGGGTGAGGAAAAGGAAACGGGCCTCCCTTAAACCTCTGCAACAAATATAAATCATCAATATCCTGAGATTATACATTAAATTATATTTAGGTACCATATCAGTAAAAATACGGTGACAATTATTACAAATAATGCATAATAAGGATCCTTTACTTATATTTTTCGAAAAAAAGTTGTTGTCTGATCTTAGTTCGTATTCTTCAAACATCTAACCAATATCTCAAAAGTTAATTTAATCGTTTTAAGTTGCACAAGAACCAATTACGTTTATTAGACATTTTTATAAAGATGGTATAATTGCTAGTAGTTTCATAATCGGTCTTTGGCGTTGATTATACTTTCAAGCAATGATTTAATAATAGTTTTTAGTGTTTGGTGTTTATGTTTATGTGTGGTAATGAAAAATTATGCTTACCATCAGATAGTGCAAGAGCTGGAGCATATACGGCGACTGCTGTATATAAAATCATTTGTAACATATATAAGGCGCTGGCGTAAACTCGCATAGATTTGCAGAAACGCACTTCCTGGATATTGAAAAATATTATTTATGTGCTATAAAGATGAGACGATGAAATTTTCTTTTTTATTTGATGGTTAAATATTACATTCAATTAATAGTATAAATAGAAACTCTCTTACGTCCGATGTTAATAATTAATCAATCATAATGCAAAGTCGTAATCATAAATTGATCTAACAATCCATTTTCTGAAGAAAATTTAAAAGAATTTAAAAGATTTTTTTTAGGTATGCAGACTAGAGATCAATCGAAAGCATAGAATAATCGAAGATCGTCAATCGTCGATACATTATTCATTTTGGGCGTTAGATGTTACTTTGCACTGTTGTTCTTTGCTAGGTCGAGAATATTTAGTTTCACCTTTTGTCATAAATTCTGGTCGGTATAAAAAACACAAAAGTAAAAATCAAAACTTTCATTCTTGTGCCTAAAGGCTTAACGACCTGGCAGTTCTGATTTTAAGCATAAGAATAGTAAGTCCTGATCTCTAGATTTAATTATTTTTTTGTTTTTCTTTATCCAATTTCAAAGAATTTAATATCATACCAGGTATTCATAACATGACGTCAATCGTAGTCTCATAAAAACAGGTAAAAAAAGCTGACTAGAAATTGGCACAACCAATACAAATGCGATGCAAATCATCCAGAACTGTGCGCCAGCCATATACATTTCAGCTGGATTGCCCAATAATTCAATTGCAGTTATAAAACTGTAAAATGTAAATCAATTAAAGTTATTTTTTACGTTATATTTCTTGCTCTTTATGAAGTGTATGCTGCGAATACATCTTAAATGATACCATCACATTAAGAAATTGAAATTTACCTTGCGGCTAAACTTAATGCCATAGGGAAAGTTCCCATGGATGAACCACCAAGGAGGAAATCATCTCCAGTGGTTTGCTTTTCACCAAAATATCCATAAAATACTCCGATAGCACACGATACAAAAAGCATTGCACCGAGAACACTATAATCTTCCCAGTGGAATAGTTCTGTCAGATTAGTTTCATTGTTTATCCCCGATGATGTATTTAATTGTTCATTGTTGGGTGTAATTAAAGCCGGTGATGCTGATACACCCGGAATTGTCAATATGTCAACAATACATTTGAGAAAATAAATCTGAAAATATACAATCACTTAAAAAATCTATGTCTGGGGTATGCCCAGCTCACATCGAAATGAGGCTACTATATTGAGAAAATTACTTATATGTATTTAACAGTTGGAATTAAGAACTGGTAAATATGAATCAGGAATTATTCGAGCTTAGAAATGGAAGTTATCTTTTTGTCAGACTAGTAAACTTGACCGATTACGTTTATTATATGAATTTTTAATTTGATGATTTTAATAGTTTTAAGCGTTATATTACTATTTTGAGATGATTTTAAAAGTATAACATATACTATACATACACTAAAACAAATTGCATGTGGACCTTGTAGGCGTCGCTGTTGATTAATTTTATTTAATTTATCTAACGACGACTTCTTGAGTGATTTTTCAATTTCAGAGGTAATTGAGGTTAATTAATTAATGGCACTTATTTAAACACCATTTATGTTTATCTATTCCGTGACAAAGTAAATAATGTATCGAAATGGGATAAGCACCTGTAGGAACTTATTTTCTTAGTTTAGTTATCGTCGCTTAATGTGATGTGACGTACTTTAAGTTATTCGTAAGTTATAGAGACATTTGAGCAAATTCTTAAATAATTATTTATTGTAGTAAATTTAATAGACAAATGGGCTCGAAAAAATATTAAGTCATATAATATGAAAGTTAACTAATTGTTTATAAATTTCTTCAAATTGTATAAAACTAGGTAAGTATTATTTACGATAAACAAATCAAAATTTTACCGATAAATCGAAACAATTGTACTAGTAGTGACTGGCACAATTTTTCACGGCAGACAATTATGAAACCTAAATATTATGGTATAAATTCAAATACCTATTTGCGTCTTAACACACTTGTTACGGTTATAAATTCAAGAGCAAAGCGGACGCGTTACATTTGCAGCGGAAAAAACCGGTTTAACTGTCATTAAATCTTCTTTAGGGCGGTATATTCCAGATATAAAAGTATGTAGAGACGCTGACCTGCCAGCTCATGGGATTGTGTGCGTGGCTCACACCACATTCCTAGCAATTAATAGGTTCTAAGTACTTCACTCTTTTAAACTGCTCCTAATTATTTGTTATGGATATGCGCATCTAACCCACAATAATCACCTTCCACACTTTATATATAAGAAATATTAAATATAATCAGGGATTATTTTTGTTAATGGCTCTATTCGGTACCTACTATTAAACAGACTTCAATATGAGTGTCTATTACATTTTTAGGCATCTTCCTAATTTTTATATTTGATCGGGCACCAGCATTTAATTTGAAATTGGTATGCTCGAAGTTAAAAGCGAAAAAAGTCCATCCGCTCTAACATTAGAAATAACTAGATGCCCGGCGTGCCTTCATTGCTGGGAGTTAAACAATATCCTACAGTAAAATGTAGTAATTAATCATCACTTATAATAGTCACACGAATTGATATGCACGAATACGTATGTTTCAATAAAAGTTTTTCTTTATGTTATTAAGATTCTCTATCTTCTACGCTCCCACGTTTACCACGGTACCGTAAATAATTATTGAAATCGGACTATGCGTTATTGAATTCAACTGTATTTTGACCTTTTCCAGATTATGATGAACTTAAACTGAAAAATCATGCAAATTTAGTTTTAATCCATTTAGTAGTATCAGCGTGATTCGACCGACAGTCATAAGAATATTAAATGCAATTTTAAATGCCGTATTAATTACCTATTATAGTTTCGTTGACGAGTTTTTAGGATTTTCAAATGGTTTACATTTATCATGCTGATGTAAATGGAAATATCAAACTAAAAACTGTTTAGCCGGTTTCAATTTTTAAACCCTATAGCGACTTTCTTTCATGTAATGGAGATGAAAAGTTTAACCAATAACATTTTTACTACAATATAGGTAACTAGCCTCGGTTATAGCTCGCATTGAGGATAGACTCGAAAGCAGCAGCAGAGCACTTATGACACCTGTTAATCGAAGCATTCATGACATTTTCGTTGAAGAAATGAAATTTAAATACTTTTTTAAACATTTACATTTAATGTGTAGTGATATCAATTTCATGACATTTGATATTTGCCTACAAGATGAACATCAATGAAAAGTCCGATGGACCAACAGATTACTTAAACGATTGCATTTGTAATATTTTTTCAGACATCATCACCTCAAAATAGTAATGCAATACAATAAACCTAATATTATTGTTTTTTATTAAGAATATTATTATTCTTAGGTATCTATATATTACCAAGGTGCTTCTTACATCCACCAGTCTTCAACAGTGAAATTAATTTTTTACAATATTTTTATGAGTACAATTTTTAGGTATATGAATTATGATTATCTCAATATTTAAGTTAAGTTTTCTCGCATCAATTTTTACAATGATGATATCTTAACGAATTTTTATGTGTGACTAAAAATATTTAAGTCAACATTATTCACACCATATTCATACCATACCAGGTTCATAACTAAGAATTTTTATATCAAAGCAAATCAGCTTATTCTATTGAACTCCTTCTAGTTGGCAACCCGTCTATTGTAAAGAATCAAAGCATTATCGTTTTCCTGGTACCAACGTTGCCAAATGGTCAGTAAAAGTACAACAATACGCGATAAGCCTATCCTAATATAAAATAACTAAGATTTTCTGATTTTCATAATGTTGGTAGGTAACGTGTGAAGTACCTAGTTATTTTTTAGGTTTTTTCGTGTTGTTGTAAATTTTTTGATTTATTTTAAACTAGCTGTTTCCCCCGTTTTACCCGTGGTACATAGTCAATGTCACTCAGTGTAATTATTATATTAAGGTAGAAAACAATCAATACAAAGCAAACCAATGATTTTACTAATAATGTGCGTGAATGTGATTGTTTATCCATTTTAAAACGCTCAACGTAGAAACTAGCAATAATCACGATCACAAGGGGAATTTTTAAAAGACTTGGCATAGCTTCGGCAAACTACTTTCGGATACATATTAGGGGTAATAAAATAGTACCTGGTTACTCTAAATTATATTTTAATAGAGTAATTGCTATATAATATGTACGTATTATAGACATTAAAACACGGGTTAGTATTTTTTTTCTAAGGGTGCTCTTTTTAGGGGTCGCTATCTACAGATGCAATAGGGGATAAATCGCGTTTATGACATTGAATGAAGGGATAAGGTCTTTAAATATAGAATAATGTATTCTTAATGGGTTTTTTGGTAAATTAAACAGTTGAGATTAATGCATATAAAAACGTATAGTCACTATACCTATGATTTTTTAACCCTTCTTTTTAAGTACAAGAAGTAAAAAATTCCACGTGAGCGAAGCTATGATCGAGAGCCTAAGAAGCTATAGCATTTATTATCATAAGCTCTTGAATGAATAAATTGTATTGGTAAGTTCTCCAAATTGTATAAGGATTTATTGTTAAATGTATTTAACTAATACATATAAGAAGAAAAAATAATAAAATTTTACATGGTTCGTGATGTGTCTGTTAGTTGTATTCAAAAATTAATTGGTATATTAATGTATTAAATATTTAATTCAAAAAAGCTTGTTTTTATATTTTTAGGTAGCTGCATTGAATTTCATTACAAATTTTTAAACAACATTATTTCTTATACTCACTTATTTCGAAATCCTAATACTACGTAATACAGCCTCTAGAGCTATGTTTCGTGAAGCGATTTGTTAATTATTTTAGAGAGTTAAAAAATTCGAACCTACCATCACATATTTTTATCATGGTATTCGCATAACAGAACTCTGTACTTACTAAATAACGGTTACGAAATTTTTCGTGTATCGTAAATATTATAAACACGTAATTTAGTGTGAAAGTATTAATTCGAATAATTTTACAAGCCATGTGATAATTAAAGAAAAAAAAATACTTCTAAAATATATATGTATATATTTATACTTTGTTATATTAGCATTTGAGTCTTACCTTAAATAGATAATTTCTTTGAAAATCCATTGTCATAGTTAAAAAATTTATTGGGCCTTAATAAATTCTTCCCATATTATCCTTTTTTTAATCGTACTAATACCACGTAAGTACTGGACGCGCCGTATAGCTTTGACTACACTGTACTATATGTCCAACATGCACACCAATAAATGGTAATTAAGACTCTGACAGAGAACAATTTGTTAACCACATATCGTTTAGCATTTAACACTTAAACTTTTTCTATCCGTAAAAAACAATTGATAAATAAATATACTTAATATAATGTTACATAAAACATAGTATGAGAATTAATTTAATTCACTCATTTTAATAAAATAATCACTGAAATAAATATTTGGTAGTTAGACATGCACATTTTACAAAATAAAAAATTTTTAAACTACTCCAACTTTACACGTTGCAATTCTTTTTCATTGTTAATAAAAAAAGATTTACGTTGAATACGTTATTGCGTCGTTTTTTACAGTTATCGAGACACATTATAATGCTTCTGAATACAATCTTTGCAATTTAAAGACCTAAGCTTATTAAGTGTGTGCTATCAGAAATGATTGGTCAAGCGTGGAATCAATCGCCAGCGACACCATGACGTTATAACGCTCATTCATATTTCTTGTCATAATATATTTTTTATTATTTTCTTGTTTTAAAAAAATTACTTTCAAAACAAACGAAGATTCGTTCCTTTGTTTATTTTAGTGACAACCCACTAAAGCATGCATCAAATTACTTGCTACACTTGTAGAGGTATACGCGCTTATTATAAATTGTATATCCAATATTAAAATTAACAAAATAATGTTTCTGGTGTTCTCGCCTAGGCATTTACGTACTTTATACTCCTAAAAAAATATATATGGTATCGATTTTGTATTACCACCTGAGTATTCTTAAATAAAGCAAAGATGTCGCGGGATAGAGTCAAATGGAGGCTCTCTTTGTCGGAGGCCAAGACTTACTTTGGGTCATTGTGCCGCTCTATTTGATAACATTTTACGAAACGAATTTTCGGTAATCTTTGAAGGCATTCTCTTTCGTTTAAAAAAATAATGGAACATATTCTTTGAGGAAACTTAACTTAAAGATTTTTTTACAAAATTCTACTCTGTTGATATGTATTTATAATATCCCTAGATGGCATATTCGACCAACGTTTTTTTTTGTTGGCTCGGTCTAAAATCATAGATTTGAACTAATGTAGAAGAACACTTTAAATTTTTTTTTTAAACTTCTAGTTGAAATAGACAGTAAACAATTGACGTTTAATAAGCTATTTAAATTTATCTGACTATAAAAACCTGAATTTACAGCGAATTTACTAACACTTAAAAATCGAACTATTCTACAAAATTTCTGCAAAACAAATTAAGATTAAACATAAATATATCTTAATTAAAATATTGTACAAGTCATACTCGTTTTGCTAAGTATAAAATGATCTTCATTATAAATAGGCAATATATACTTAGGTGTACCTGCGATTACTAAAATTTGCACTTGCCTCGTTGAAACAAGCTAAACAAAGGATCCGACTTTATAGTGTTTTGCGTGTAATCTACTCATATTATTACACAGCTCTCTATGATATCATGATTCCCAGTAATGATAGCACTATGGTTACTTGCTTTTACTTCCTTGTGTGCTCATCTGTCTATTGACAAATAACAACCTTCGATACCCAGTTAATAACAGGATCATTTTAAGAAATCCACGATTTAAATGTAGGTAGCCATGTATGTCATAAGTATTATCACAGATAACATAACACTACGTATTATGTACACAATACAAGCTCGGAAGCTAGGACATAAACCAACTTCCTTTACATGGGAGCTCGTTAAATAACGATCTATGATATTGATATTGAATCCGAAATATATTGATGTTGTGATACAATTTTAAAAAGTAATAAAACAATTTTTGTTACAGATGAGTACCTAGTTTTATGTTTTGAGGTTGTTAATATGACTTTATAAGCTAGGTATATATTAATGTCTGTAAATAAAATAAAACGTATCTTTCCGTGTAGTCTTGGAATTATGAGTATAAGTTTTTCATGGAATCAAATATTGCAAGCGCCATGCAATATTGGGAGGGCACTAGACCCATCATCAGATTGCGCAAGGCATGAGAACCATCGTTGTGCGCCCCACCGTTGGCTATAGAGTGGATACCTCTTATATACTCTGATGGATTCACTTTACTGGACACAACACTGTCTGCGCGCTATTTGTGCATAAGGATGTGTAAAAAAATGGTACGTGCATCACGGCATCCAAGTGTGACCTAGTGATTTAGTGACACGATTCCTTGCGTGTCAAGTGATAATTTAAAATTGATTGTTTTCAAACTTTTCGCATGAATTAATAAAAAATTTACTAATAGTGTTAATTCTATACAGGTGATGAGATCCTTGATTTGGTCGATGGTGGTGGCAGTTACTGTCGCACGCCCAGAGCCACCATCTTCGTACGGCCCACCCGCAACATCGTACGGCGTTCCTGCGCAACAATACGGACCACCGCAGCAACCCATTGTGCATAAACATGTATACGTACATGTTCCACCTCCGGAAAATGAGTTGCCAAAACTTCAAAAACCCATTTACGTGCCTCCACCTCAAAAGCATTACAAGATAGTATTCATCAAGGCACCGACACCTCCAACCCCAACCGCACCTATAATCCCGGTTCAACCTCAGAATGAAGAAAAGACTCTCATTTACGTGTTGTCAAAGAAACCTGAGGACCAACCAGAAATTGTGATCCCCACCCCAGCACCAACTCAGCCTTCTAAACCTGAGGTCTATTTCATTAGATACAAGACACAGGTGAGTTGATTTATTAAATTTAAGACAAAATACATATATGCCTGTCATTGAACATAAAATTATTGGTAGGTAGAAATCGTATCTCTTGAATAATTTTATTTCTTTAATCCGATTCAAAGATGAATTACATAGTGCATTGATAAAGGTTAAAATGAATTTTTTTAAGCGGAATCATTTTTATAAAGACAGAACAAAGTTTTCAATTATACAAATAAAAAAAAAAAAACTGTGTAATTAAAAAAGCGCGTTTCAACGTTTATTTTTTAAGATTAACGCGACCAATATTAGAACATGTAGAACTTTCGACGATTGTCGGTTGCGTATATATTTGATGGATACCTATTACTCAATTTTATAATAATGCATTCTAGATTATAGTCCGCCAATACAAATGGTTTTATAATTGCTTTAAGCCCATTTGAAAATCGTAGAGCATGGTATAATGTACCTACTCAGTACTAGTAAGTAGAACAGCGTGACGTTATTTATACTTAATTCAAATCACTCGCATGTTATGCGTTATGAAATGTCAGGGCAAAAATTATAAAAAAGCTATTATGTAACTATATTATATAATAATATGAATTGTAAGAGTACATACGCATACTTATTACATAAACTAATTGTTTCTCAATGAATTTTCAGAAACAAGAAGGATATCCAGCTGCGGCGCCACCAGCACCACAATATGGTCCTCCTGCTTCAGCTCCATCATCAGAATACGGCGCTCCTTAAATAAAACATTATTCTCTTAATCACTTACCAAAAACTAGAGACACTTTACGCAAACAAGAAAACATAAAATTGATGTTACATATTTATCATTGTATGCGATAATTGTGATAGAAAAATTAAATGTGCCATTAGATAATGTTATTACACAAAAATTTAATGATATTGTATATATTTGTGGTGTAAAATTTTTAAATAATATTTGGAAGTCATTGAAAGGATGAAAAAAGAAGCTTAGTTTACTATATTATCTTGCAGTTTCTATAGGTCAAACAAGCGCGAGTGTCATTATCGTGGAGTGGCGCCAACTGTAGATATTGTTCGTTATTTTTAACTTGCATCGAATTGTTATAAATACCTACACTTGTAAATATTTTACTTTTATACTTGTTATTAAAGAAATTAATGAAACATAATATAGTGCTTTTATTTCTTGACATACGATGCGTGCCTGTAAATTTAACATTTCTCAAATAAGTGCGTACAATTTTACTAGTTATATGAGGGCTTGTGAAGAGAGACAAATTGTAAAGCAAATATTTCATGTTGTCGTTGCGTAATACAAGTACAGTGTTAAATAGTTTAAGCGGGAGGGATGTTAACATAATGCTAAAAATGAAAACTTGTGAATTTATATTACAAATAGCTTTAGTTAATGTAACGTGCTACATTATTCCGAATATGTTATCAAACATTTTAATTCGCCACGGAGTATTGACGATATGAAATGTAATACAAACAAAGGTCTTTTTTGAATGACAAAAATAATTATGAGGATACTTATAAAATGCTATTGTATGACAACAAGGGATGCAGTGCGGAAATATTTCTAAAATTCAGGCTAAAAATCCAGCTCTTCTTTTGAAGTGTTATCTTACTTTTATCAATTCCGGTATGGTATGTCTAATGTCAAAAGCCTGTAGGAACACTATTCACATTTGGTTTAAATCGAATCGAAGCCCGCTTTTTTTCTTTTTTTGGGGTATAACTATTCTTATAACCCCAAAATGGTAGTGTGTATAACTCTTAAAAAATTTATAGCGAATTTTTGCAAACAAGTTATTTTAAATTAGGAAGTCTAGTTAGGTTTTAACATTTATAATTAGCCGACCGCGGGGTAGCCCGGGTGGTCTGAAGAAAAATTATATAACCGTGAGGTTCTATTTCTTTTTCTTAGAGGTTGTATATTTTCTCCTTAGACCACCCCTATAGTACTCGTTACCGTAGGATTTCTACAATAAAACAGCATCAGAAAGGTCATAGCTAGCATAGTATTATGTTATATATGGTCGTAGGATACGTTCTTGCTTGGATCTCAAACTAAATGTATCACGCTCAAATTGTCTTTGTACCAAATTTCCTTCAAATCGGTTCAGTTGTAGGAAAAGGCAGAGATGCTTTCACATTTGTAATATTATAATAATAGGGAGTATATTTTGATAGTAATAGTAGGGATTTGCATTAAATGTTTTAATATATTTTCACATTACATCACTGACTCCATTCTAATGACAAAAAGCGCAATGAAAAAAAACATTACGTAGTAGATACTACATATACATTTGACTTAAAATTGCGGCGTGGATAAGGCTAACCTAAATATCTTTCGTGAGTAGCATAAAAATATATTTCATTCAGCTAGGTATCCTAACATTATGTTTCTCAATTAGCGCTGAATATTGACTAGTGTAATGTCAAATCATAACAGAAATTTAGATTTGGGTGTTTTTGTCGGTGCGCACCGTCAGGTAACTCTATTACCATGACCACTAATCAATCTATTTGTTAATTTTGTTTAACAGCTAATTAGCTAATCCAGAATTAATAAAAAAATTTAGTTCCAACTAAACGGCATTTATTGACTAAGTTGTAGGTGATTCTATTTCACAGATAATGTGTGATTACAAATACCATTCATCTTCAGTTACATCCCTATAGAACTATGAGTTAGTTTTCTTCGAATTATGTCGCAACTCAACTACACGCTAACATAAATGCTAAACAATGATAATGACGGTTATGAAGTGTCTCACGGCATTATTATATCCCGGATTAACAGTGTTTATTTTTTTACTTTCACTGAAACAATGTTCGTTTGTGTTTCCGTACGAACTACATGATATATTCAGTGCGGCATCGTACCAATAAAATATATTGGTCAATTCAATATAATCACGTTTCGTGACACAGGCAAAGGGTCTTTAAAATTCAATATGCATACATAAGTTATTATTTGGAAAACGAAACACTATTACGACACCAAAATTTGGCACATGTTCTAAAGTAGTTGTTTTGCGTGTCATTAAGATGATTATCCTTAATATCTAATATATGTATTTGTGAAGTAATAGTAATGATATTTTATGTGATTAATTTTTATGCGTAGTACTTACTAATATTTGGAATCATTTTGTAGTTAGAAGTTAAGGTTTTAGTTATAAATGGCCTTGTATGAATGGAGATAGATGATTAGATAAACTTCAAGGGTTGCGTATCTCGAAATAAACGTTTGAATTCGCTAAAAACAATCAATAACCAAAAGCCTTGAAGTTTCTACAACGACGATGATGAAAATGGTCAACAATAAAAATAACTTTTTTTTAACTTTACAAGCAAATAGAAATAGATCCAGGTTAAAATAAAGTTGTTTCTAAAAAGTATTACTTACCAAATAGGTCCTTGCGACGGTACTCACCCTCTAAATTCGAAAATAGGACCAAATTAACAATTATCTACCAAACGCAAAAATAATCACGCAAATCGTTTGAAGTTATCAAGTAACAAAGCCAAAAAATACAATCGCATTGAGAATCTCTTCGCTTATGGGAAAGTCATTTAAAATATATATGTAATATTAATCTAAGTTGTAATTTGTAACCTATTTATTTATAGTGATTATGTTATATGTATTGATAGGTACCTATCCTTTATTTTCATAAATACCTAAGTTTTACCTATAAAATGCTAAAACCTATAAAATATATGTATTTACAAATACTAAAATATCATTACTATGACGTAGTAGATTATAGTGTAGTCATGGTCGTTTTCTATCAAGTAAC
>NC_052121.1:5312578-5322222 GCF_012273895.1 Zerene cesonia | reverse complement strand
ACGAAAATAGCACTGGTTGTCTTGTTCGTTTATTTCTGTCTTGATCTCGAACTTTGAGATTTGTTGGCAGTTTCTTATGAGTTTGTGTGCTATAACAGACGTTTTCGTAGATTTAACCACCAATGGCTCTTAAAATCGAGCAGAAAACAAATATTGATTCAGAACCTTGCGTTGTGACTTTGAAAAGTAACAAATTATTTATCGGCACCGAAAACGGCTCTATTGAGGTAAATTATTTATTTAAATAAGCACAGTCATACAATAAATATGCAATTACTCGATTATGTGGGCTAAAATTAATTGTGAAATTCTTAATTTGTTTTTTTTTTAATTTCAGCCAATGAACTCGTAGAAAACCATAAAAATTTATGTCTAATGTTTATGTCGTAAATTGGACGATAAAGAATAATCAATTATAACTTTAAATTGAATAGAATTTTTATAGTCCAATTTATGCAATTAATATCTAATGTATAAAAAACATCAAACAATATAGAAAGTTAGACCACCTATTTCATAAAAGAATCAGCTTAAAAAAATTCGCAGTTATTTTTATATTCTGTTTTTTTTTTCAGTGTCTCAACGCAGATCTATCACCTTCAGCGAAATGGTTGGCACATGATGTGCAATTGTTTGCAATAGCTGCAAGTGACAAACATGTATACTCGACATCAAATGATGGAACTATAAGAGTTTGGACATTCAATGGAGATAAAGTGGTAGAAATCGCTACAGTGGGAACGGATATTGGAGCTCTGTATATTTTAAATGATAAACAATTATACGCGGGAGATGAAGGCGGCAATGTAAGTAAAAATATGGAATGTCTGATAATGACTCACATTTCGGCATCTGGGTTGCTTTGGAAACCATTTTCAGTTTGGCAATAAAAGATCAATTTTTATTCGTAAAAAATTACAGTTTTTCAGATTTCGTACTTTTACTTTATTTGAGATCTTTGATTTTAAGGCAACATTTGTGTTGAACTAATTTAATTAAAGTCCGTTAAAAAGCTTTTAATTTCTTAATGTATATTAATTACCCACTCGAGTAAAATCAAACATAAGAAAGCACTAATTAAGTACTTCTTTGAATTTATTTAATTCAATAAATTTATTATCAATTTACCAGCATCACATTGTTAGTGAATTATAATTCTGAGGATTAGACTTTTGCAGATATTTGTCTATGAAGACCATATATTGATAGCTTCTTACAATGTGCTAGAGGAGGTTAAAGACGTGATTGTGAATCCGCCATACATGTTCACTGCTCGAGATCTGTATGTTACAGTGACGGAAATAAAACCCGGTAAATATTATATTTATTCAAAATTATCGTTTTGAGTTATATGTTAATTATTATAATTTATACGTATGGACAAAAGTCCACTTCGTGTTAAAATTTTTCATGATTGTAACTCATGCAATATTATAAATACTGTTTATAACATTGCTATGAAATTATTACAAGACTACATAGTTTCATGTCTGAGTGTGGCACACACCTAGTGGTGTGTGCCTTTTGGTGGTTATGGTTAAAGCTTTTTTTCTACTGCCCTTTTTGTGGTTTTTTTATGTGATATTGGCTAATACTAATACTAAAATTGAATACTTTTTGCTGGAACTTTAAGCACTATTCTTTTATTAGCATAAAGTATCTATCACCATAATATATATTCCTGCTTATAATAGCAGAAATATAGTATTATATTTACATTTTAGATGAATCAAAGGATCGTTTCGTAACGCGACATGTTATGGAGGGTCGTGCTCCTCTTCGAATAATAAGTGGATCGCATTTGTTAGCAATAGCGAGAGGTGGCAATAGTTTGCAATTACACGAGTTGTCCATGGATTCTAAATTCAAAAAAATTCACGAAGTTAAGGCAAGTTTATCATATACTGATAATGTTTCTTTTCCTTTTTATACTATTTGAACAGTTGAACCAGGCTTTTAAACTTTATTCATCTGATCAACCTGATGTTAGATAGGAGGCTCTATAGTTAATCATGAATGAGTAAAGAAAAAAAAAACAAGCCGCATTTAATTTTTCTAGTCGGAAATTGATATAAATTTATTTAAACCACTTCCTTTAATATCTAGGTTAGCGATATGATATTGACAAGTCTATCAACTTATGGAGACGTTGCCTGGACTGGAGGTTGGGACGGTGTCGTACGTCGATGGAAAATTTCAGGAAACAAAATTGAGGCAGCGGGAGAAGTTAACCTGGGTGCCTGTATTAACGGACTTGCTGCCTTTTCATCAGAGAGTGCCTATGCAATTGTCACAGGGGGACTTATTGTAAAATTAAACTCTGCGTAATTCTACCAAATAAACATTTTATTAATAGGATTAGGGTATTTAGTAATTAATATTGGCATAGCTTTGACCACAGATGCATTTAAGGTCATTTCATTTCATAATTTATAATCTTTTCTCTTTAAAGCAGTAAAAACTGCATTTCTGCATTGAGGGTACCTAGAGAGTATTGTTTGAATAATATATTTTTTTTTAGACACTCATCGAAATGAGGCATAGGTACATAGTAGTAAGTAATTATTATGAGATATTGGTTTTATGTAGAGCTGAAAGCTTGGTTGTGTTTTACAATTTTATATGATATGTGTATGTTTACATGAAAAGTAAGTGGAATTTTTAATCGTTTTATTGAAAGGTACAGTAACAAAATCAAATGGACTTGAAACCCCTTATTGTAGTTTTTACCCTGAACAATAGACCAGAACTTTCCGAATAGGATATTCTCATATTCGCATTGCTAATACAAAATGCAATTATTACAGATTATTTCAAAATTTAAATTTTAATGAAAAAAAAACCGGTTTGTTATCCATTTAAGCTTTTAAATATAAAAGTTAACTAGATAAGCAATAATGAATACAGCTTTGCGAGTATTTACTGGATAATAAGTACCTACTTTTGCAAATAAAAAAGTGAAGTTACCCCTTTTCAATCAACCTTTCGATCTTAAGTTCTTTTTAGCCGACCTCCAAAAAAGAAAAAGAATAGATTCTATGACTTCTATATTCGTTTAGATTTTAGAATCAAGGTCTTTCGTAATTTTGTGTATGAAAGACCACATTTTCGGCAATTGTGAACCGATTTAAGAAATTTCTATCTAGATCGAAAGACATTATTAAATATTCCGGAGGTGGTCCCATTACCATCAAGTCAGGATCTGATGATGGAAACTCAGGAAAATCGAGGAAAAAACTAATTCACAGTAAACTTAAATATAAGTAGTTATTTATGACTCACTTTCCAGTGTCTCATAAGGCTGAAGTTTAAAGCCTGATGGTAAGCGCCATGAACATTCGCAAAGGTAGTGCCTCTGCGAATGCGCTGCCCGCTTTTATGGGGTAAGGGAAGGAATGGGAGGAAGGAATGGGCTGGGACGGGTGAGGAAAAGGAAATGGGCCTCTAGCTCCCCCACTCAGCGTACAAAACACAGTGGCATGCCACTATTTCACGCCGGCTTTCTGTGGGGGTGTGGTACTTCCCCAGTGCGAGCTGACCCAATTCGTGCCGAAGCGTGCTCGACTACCACAGTAAATGCTTCATGCACGCTTTGTCTTTAGTGAGGCATAAAACAGATTGACGAAAAGAAGTATTAGTGGAAAGGAGTATTAAATCAGTCTTTTATATATTTTTATATACCTGTTACAGGTAAAAGCATGTTAAAGTCAGCTATTTATAAACACAGATAATATAATACTATACAGTACTTGTAAATTACCAGTTAACAAGAACTTCCACTGCACATTACACTTTTGTTCAACTTCCACTATACCATTGTGTTATTTTAAGAAATTCCATAAAAATCTCATTTCCTTAAATAAAAATTGACAGACAGCAGCATTTCTATGGCCTTGTTTACACATGATCTTATTTATGAATTGCCAATATGTGCAATGTGTTCGGTACTTTTGCTATATCTGTTTATTCAATATATTTATTCATATGTTATTGCTCTAAAACTTTACAATGAACCTTAAGCTAATTATAAATGAAAACGAATGGTATCATATCACCAAATATCTTACAGAAAACTAAACATACAGAAATTTAACAGATGCATTTTTAAGGAACAGAGTTCACAGTTTCATCAATAATTAGTCTGGCTTCACATTTGTAGTACAATGACATATGTTTTATTTCCACCTTACTTTTTTTCATTTAAAACTTGAAATAGAAGTATTATTAGATCAATTCAATAACAACCACAATATACTTTTAATCCCTTTATTATTTACTACTTAAATAGAGCTGGTTAACAGCATAACAATCCCCTTAAATAATAATTTCAACATCGCACAATTCACTTTCAGATGGCAGTTTAACAGTTTTAGGGCTTACATAGTTGGGGTCGATTGGACGCAGGCCAGCCTTTTCACGTCGATATAATTCTAGATAAGCTTCTCTTTGAGCCCAATCACGCATGTGGACATCTGGTGCATAAGCCCATGCCAAGCCTCCAAAAACTATGCACAATGTCACTGAGAAGAAGTAACTTGCGTGATGGGCGTTTGTATCATCTTCCTTACTTTTGTAATCGAAGCCATAGCTTACCCAATTCTTATCCACAGCATTTGTACTTGAATCTGCAGCAGTAGTTACAGTGTCGCTGTTTTTTTTAGACGTTGATATGCAGCGATTAGATTTTGCCAAGTGATTCCAGACAGCTCGTTGGATAAGAGGCATGTTACGAAATTTGATCAACGCTGCCATGTTATAATTTGTAAGCGCGCGTTTATGGTGATGAATTATAATTGATAGCTAATAAATTAAGGGATAAATACTTTGAAAATGTGCGACGAAAAACTATTATGAAACCATTTTCTTAATGACAAGTGACAGTTGAGTGAAGTATATTTGACAGATAGACTATAGCCGATTTTCTCCAACCACAGAGTTCTTACAGAAATAACTAGATTGTGGTTTTTTCTGTGGTGAACCATGATTTAACCTGAAGGGTCTACTACATTTTACTTTTTCGTTCTAAGCTCGGACGCGTGGGTGAACTACAGTTAGCAAACTGCTGAAGGGCTTCCCCTCTTGTTGGATATTATGAATCTCAGCTTGGGGTGTCACATGAATTGGGAGGAGGGGGAGGGGCAGAAGGGACGTACTCGGTCGGAAACTCATCCGGGTGGGCGCGGGATCGCGGAACAAAAGACAATCTTGGCTTTCTGCTGTAGTGTTTAAGGGTGCTGCGGTTGGCTCTGCTCTATTGCCCAGTCTAGCCGCGCTTTGACCGTCTTATTTCGTCGTCAGAGCTGATCGAGGTGTCTTGGTCGCCTCCGGGTCCGAATGGAATCGGATAACCATATTGTGTTTGTCATGGTTTTAGGACTTTTCATCTGTCTGGACATAGATATTACGAATTCCGATATCAATGACGCGGGCAAGACTGTTCAGGTCTGTACCACGTGAAAAACATTTGGATTTCAGTGTTCTGTTGATTTAACAGCGGTGGTTTAAAAAAGATAAACTATAGAGTACTTGCATGCATATCAATATTACAATTTATATGATTTATTTATCTGTATTAGACATTATACTCAAAAGTACGATAATTTCGATCCATGTACGATAATTTTACGCCCCTGGGTACGATAGTCAGTCCACTTCAAGTTGCTAACACTGGCAAGAGTTTATGTTGATTGTCAATGTCAGGCGACAGGCATTAGCTTTCATGATTCAAGTGGGTTATGGCCAATGGGTATCCATAACGAGAAATATCCGTGATCAGTGTTCCCAACTTAGGGGTTTTCCCCCCAAATTTAGGGGGTAATTTAGTGGAATGGGATTTTTTTAGTGGTTTTATATGTTTAGGTGTATTTTAGGGTTTTTCTGAATATATACTATTCTGAATATAATAGAACTATCCTATGCAAGAATCAATTAAATTTATTTTTCACATTAATTCGTAGTGGTGAATCTTGCACAACATTCACTTATCTTCTAAAATGTTAAGTTTATTCAATGTTAACATGTGTGATTTTAAAAATTATGACTCTTCAGAGGAAACTAACATAATTTTTAATGTATTAGTTAATTTATAAATAAAAAGCATTAACAAATATTACTGAATATCACTTATTATATTATTTTGATTGAATATTATTTTTTAGGGGGATTTTCAAATAATTGACGCAGTTTTAGGGGGTTTTGACTTAGAGTTAGGGTTAATTATTTCTGAGAGTTGGTAACACTGTCCGTGATTGCTTCAAAAACTGTGTTTCTCGTCTTGACACTGAAGTGGGATCAATCTTCGATTAAATAGTAGTAGCATTTTATTGTGCTGACCTGAATTACCATTGTTTGTTAAAGTTGTAATCTAATTTAGGAGTAAACATGGTGGTGAGACAATATAACGAGGAACTTAAATTTCTTGAAAAAATTAATCCACATTGCTGGAAAATAAAAAAAGGTTTTCAACCAAATATGAATGTTGAAGGCGTCTTCTACGTTAATAATACATTAGAGAAATTAATGTTAGATGAATTAAGAAACTCCTGCCGACCAGGCATGACAGGCGGGTTCCTTCCTGGCGTGAAGCAAATTGCAAACGTAGCCGCTTTACCCGGTATTGTCGGGCGATCTGTCGGCCTACCAGACGTCCATTCCGGATACGGGTTTGCAATTGGTGGGTATTGATTGAATGTAAAAATTGTGCCTAATATTGGCAGAGGTGAATTTTTATAATTTAGAATGCAATACATCTACTTATTTATTTATATAAAAAGTTATAAATTTTGAAAATAAAAATTTATAAATTATAAATCTGTTAAAGTGAAATAAAGTTAATATCAAAATTATGGATTTGAATATTCTGTGTTCTGTGCAAACTGAAAAATCCAAATTTTATAACAATACTAGCTGACCTGGCAAACGCTGTTCTGCCTCACTCTTATCATTTAGGGATATGGAAAATAGATGTTGGCTGATTCTCAGACATACCCAATATGCACAAAAAAATTCTAAAATTGTGACATGGGAATTTTATATATATAAGATATTGTAATTATGCAATATGTTTTTATGCTGTTTGCAGGAAACATGGCTGCTTTTGATACATCAAATGCAAAATCTATTGTATCTCCAGGTGGTGTAGGATTTGATATTAATTGTGGTGTAAGACTTTTAAGAACTAACTTACATGAAAAAGATGTTCTACCGATTAAGGTAATAATAGTTTTAAAAAGTATTGTGATAAGTATTTTTATGATAAATGTGATGTAATTAAGGATGTGTTAATATTTTTCAATTACTTTAGGAACAACTAGCTCAGAGTTTATTTGATCACATACCTGTAGGAGTTGGATCAAAAGGCATCATCCCCATGAATGCCAGAGATCTAGAGGAAGCTCTTGAAATGGGTATGGATTGGTCATTAAGAGAAGGATATGTATGGGCAGAGGATAAAGAGCATTGTGAAGAATATGGAAGAATGCTTAATGCTGATCCTTCAAAAGTTAGTTTGAGAGCAAAGAAAAGAGGTCTACCACAGCTGGGCACGCTTGGTGCTGGTAACCATTATGCTGAAATTCAAGTTGTTGATGAAATATATGATAAATTTGCTGCCGGAAAAATGGGTATTGAAAGACTTGGTCAAGTCTGTGTGATGATACATTCTGGTAGTAGAGGATTTGGTCATCAAGTAGCCACAGATGCATTAGTTCAAATGGAAAAAGCAATGAAGCGAGATCAAATAGATGTGAATGATCGTCAATTGGCCTGTGCTCGGATAAATTCAACTGAGGGACAAGATTACCTTAAAGCTATGGCTGCTGCAGCTAACTTTGCTTGGGTGAATCGTAGTTCAATGACTTTCCTAACTCGTCAAGCATTTGCCAAACAGTTCAAAATGGCTCCTGATGATTTAGATATGCATGTAATTTATGATGTTTCTCATAATATTGCCAAGATAGAGGAACATGTTGTTGATGGAAAAGTTAAAACTTTGCTTGTACATAGAAAGGTAAATCAAATTTTATAAATAAATATATCACGTGTACCATTCAATTCTTGAATAGATAATGTATGAGAAATTTTGAAAGAATAGAAAAATAAATTTGATCACTGCCTTTTTTTTGATATTGAACCTGTGTATTTTGCCAAACCGTAGCCTCGTGATAATTTTTTTTTATTCTTTCAAAAATTCTCATTTATAAAGCATTTCAATGCTGTAAAACTAAAAATTAAATATAGATAATGTATGTTTTTTGTTGCATAGGGATCAACAAGAGCTTTTCCTCCACACCATCCTTTGATACCCGTTGATTATCAATTGACTGGACAACCTGTTTTAATTGGAGGATCAATGGGAACTTGTAGTTATGTACTCACTGGTACACATCAAGGCATGACTGAAACTTTTGGATCAACTTGTCATGGAGCGGTAAGACTAATATTTATTATTTTAAGAATATTTTGATTTGTGAAAAGTGCATAAAAATGCAAAAATATGGAGCAGATATTAGACTGCTCTATGAGTGAGAGAATATGTAATATTTCATGTTCAAGTTGTTGTATTTCAACAGGAATTCATTCATTACAGGGTATCAGAAATTTTATGTTTTATTTTTATCGTTCTAGGGACGAGCATTGTCGCGTGCGAAATCTAGGCGAAATATAGATTATAAGGAAGTACTTAATAAGCTTGAAACTATGGGCATATCAATAAGAGTTGCATCACCAAAATTGGTGATGGAAGAAGCTCCAGAATCATATAAGAATGTAACAGATGTCGTAAATACCTGCCATGCTGCTGGAATTAGTAAGAAGACTGTGAAATTACGGCCAATTGCAGTTATTAAAGGCTAATTATGCATTTATTCTTATTAAATAACCATTGTTTTGTATTTTTATATTGAAATGCTATTTATTTATCAGCATTGATTAAATACCTTTTTGTTTTGATGGTTAATGGTGTATTTATTTTCAAAACAGATATACAAGTTGTAAAAGATTGTTGTTGTTATAGCTTTATTCTTCATGCAACATTAAATTTTGCTGCATATGTTTACTTTTTTTTCATAATTATTTTATTGTAATAAAATGAAATTGACTAAACAGCCTGTTCTATGTTCTGACCAGAAACTGATTATAGTAGAGCAAACCATATGAGTTTGATCTTCACCCATCTGATAACCAGATGCAATCTAAATTTTCGAAATAGTAATTTATAACCACTAGTATAAATAGCTTGCCTATCGAAGCTATTATTTTCGTTATTATATATTATGTATAGCATATTGCATTGCTATTTTTATTTCTTTTCTTTGAAAAAAAAAATTATCACCCTTTTATGATAAACGAACAAATTGAATACCAAGAGATAGCTTTTAGGTTTAATATAGAAAATATGTCTTAGTGATAGTATATTTCTTACTTTGATTATTACGTAACTTGCTTGCCAGATATCTCGGAACATAAATCAGGAGGCTTGAGCCTTCAAAGTTATTTTCTGTACGATAAGAACTATCTGTTCATTTCAAATTATATGGTTATCATAACAATGAAAGCATTGAAAACAAAATTAATTCAAAATGAATTTTATAAAAAAAACTAGTTTCTGCCCGCGGCTTCGCACGTGTCAAATTCGGAGTAGTTTA
>NC_052121.1:5309049-5311578 GCF_012273895.1 Zerene cesonia | reverse complement strand
TTTATTAACTACGCGACAGATTTTGTTTCTTTATAAAAAATATACACTATATATATAGTTCAATTAGTTCATATATATATAAATATTAATATATATATATATATATATATATAAATCGCGAAGGACTTCTTGCGTCTTTCCAAACTACCACCCTGCGGCGTCCACTGAATGTAGTGAGATTTTTAATGTTTTCAATGCGTATATAAGGTGTTTTAATCAGCACCATATCAGTAGTCGACGTCAAATTTAATTTAAACGTTAAATGGTGATATTCAAATTAAATATTTCTAGCTGAATTTGTGCGTCCGTTTACTCTTAAATCTTTCTTGCACACTGAATACCTGCGTATATCTACTAAACACTGCATGCACGTTCCCGCCTCCAGCCGAATGTATGTTGAAATCAATTCCGTATAATGCTCTGCATATATCATAATGATTATAACAACTAAATTACATCCATCTACTATCGAATTCAGATTGGTTCCGAATAACTGAATTAGTACGTCCGTTCAATCTTAAATCTTTCTTGCACACTGAATATCACCGTATACGTTCAAAACACCGCATGCACATTCCCGCCTCCATCTAACTGTATGTTTAAATCAAATCCACATAATGCTCTGTATATATTATAATGATTATCATAACTAAATGACATCCATCTGCTATTGAATTCAGATTGGTTCCGAATACTGTTTTTGATTTATTGTATCCAACAATATCCAACTATATAAGGCCTTATAATGACTCCAGGCACAGATAATAAATATTTAATAGTTAGCATACAAAAAAAAAACAATTCCTACGTAGAGCGTAGGTATTTTCACTTTGGTGGTCTACAAAGTCTTAAAAAGCAATATAATCATTTTTGACGAGTGATAGTTAAGTTTGTATATATAAATAGGTAAGCGCAGGGCTCACTGAATTTGGCCCCACTTAATTTTTTTTCACTTTTTTTTTTTAATCATTAGTTCCTTGTTTGTTTTTTATTGTTCTAACATTCAAATTGTTTGTTCATCATTTATTTACTTATAATTAATTAAAACAAATTTTGATCCTCAATTTGGCCCCCCTCACCATAGACTTTTATCAATAATCACAAAAAACCTAAATACTGTTTGAGTAAGTTCTGCCGTGTTTTGTTTTCCAGTCTTACAAATGTGACACGGAATATTATAAATTACACCGTGGAATTCTAAAGCTTTTTCTAAAGAACCAAAACACAAGTGACAATGACAATTTTCTGATTTAAAAAATTGAATAATTAATAATAAAAGCTAATTTATTATCGAACAAAAGTTAAAAATGATCGAACAAACGATAATCAATAAGAAAAAAATTATTTTAATAATAAAACAAAAAGTCTATGTGAGAGGGGCTACATTGAGGATCAAAATTTGTTTAGTTAATTATAAATAAATAAATGACGAACAAACAATTTGAATGTTAGAGCAATAAAAAACAAACAAGGAACTAATGATTAAAAAAAAAGTAAAAACATCAAAAAAAGAAAAATTCAGTGGGGCTAAAGAAAAATTCAGGCAAGAAATTTCCCATCATTCCCGTGTAAGGAAAAAATTTTATTAAAGGTCAGAGGTCCAAAAAAAGAGTTTTTCGAGATTATCAGCAAAACGGTAAGTTATAAAAGTTAGTCATAAAAGTACCTCAGACAAAAATTGTAGATAATAAAATTATCTATAAAAAATGTATCAATACTATTTTTCTTACGAGCCACCGTTTCTGAGATATAACGATTAAAAAAGTTATAAAAGTTGTTATCGTCATAATATGCACATGTTTCCACGCCACCTATGAGGTAGTGTACTTAGCGCGTTTTTTAACGTGGTTTCCCCAGTAGGCCTACTCCACGAGTCAATTGTGATCCTGTTTAATATAAAACTATTGCAAAATAACGAAAATTTTCAAAGATTGGGAAAATTCTTGTTGTTCTTCTTGTTTTTCATCTCCTGCTTCTTCTTTATCTTCATTTTGGATGCAAGTAAATTACGCCAATAGCGATGTATCGCATGATACTTCGTCGGAGTCAAACGAATCCTCCATTGTTTGTGACTCAATATTAAAGCACGACCGGCCATTTGTGCATGCCAAAGAACAAACCAGTCCGACTTTTTTGCTACCACATTTAGCACTGTATCCCTTTTAGCAATTTTTGTTTGAGGTACTTTTATAATAAAACTTACCGTTTTACTGAAAATCGCGAAAAACTCATTTTTTTTACCTTTGACCTTGAATAAATTTTTTTCCTTACACGGGAATGATGGGGAACTTCTAGACATTGTTTATAATTATGTTTTGAACAATTTCACAAAAATTCAGCTTGTTGGGACTTTATGTAACTTCGAATGTCTAAAATGACCGGACTACATGTGTTTTTTCTTATATTATAAATACAAGAAATTAGTAGAGTTTTTATCAACCCAATGTTGTTATACTTGTTTTAGATGTCTATAAATAAATAGCCACTTTTAATGCCAAGTGCCTTAATTCAAAAATTCATATTGGTGAC
>NC_052121.1:5294980-5308049 GCF_012273895.1 Zerene cesonia | reverse complement strand
TATATATGAACTAATTGAACTATATATATAGTGTATATTTTTTATAAAGAAACAAAATCTGTCGCGTAGTTAATAAAATAAACAGAGAAATAGACTTTGTTTCATACCATGTAGTGATACACATGAACACTTTTCTATAGGCAAGCTTTCATAAGCCTAGTTATAAATAAAAAATATTCTACTTAAAATAGGTCTCAAGGTGCCTGAAGGTCGACCTTATACGGGCAAGAGCCCGTATAAGTCTAAGAAGACTAACATAAAACAGACGTCATCACTACATAGTATAAAACAAAGTCGCTTTCTCTCCCTATTTTGTTTAAATCTTTAAAACTACGCAACGGATTTTGATGGTTTATTTTAAATAGATAGTGATTCAAGAGGAAGGTTTATATGTATAATAACATCTATTAAACTATTCCGAATTAACGCGTGCGAAGCCGCGGGCAAAAGTTAGTATAATATACGACAACTAAACTACTTACCTATGAGTAAGTAGTTCGGTTGTCGTATTAGTCATGAAAAAATGAGTCCTAAGGGAAAACATTGTTAGACCACGTGGTATTTAGCTGTATAATAGAATTTATGTGATGTTACTCACCTACTTTACACTATCATTAAAAAAAATATACTGAATAGTTTAATGTCCATATAAATTGAATCTTGAAAAGAAAATGATCGGTATTTGGTTACAACTTTATCTCAAAACAAACGAACCTTTTAGCGTTACATTTTTCGGAGTAAAAGCACGAACGTGGGCGATCAAAATTTTACCCCAAAGGGAACGTAAGTTACAAAGAAATGTAATATGCGAACAAAGCGTCGAGCTTTCGCAGAAACATTACATTACAAAGAAATGCTCCAGTACAACCCTAAACATTAAGTCTTATTGTATAAATGAGTAAATTAAACAACAATTGATTTTCTCTATATTTATAACAATTTAAATTCACTAACACATAGTAATACTGGTTATGATGTGACTATTCATAAAGGTATTATGGAAACTACATTTATAAACATTATGGCAACATATTCAATTTATCTGCTAAAATAACAAGAATGGCTGTCCCAAGGAAAAATAGCCCTGGTGGTAATGCCGTAGCTGTGCGGTCAATGTCATCTGGAAAGTAAAACACTTTTAATACCAAGTTTTTTTTAAATTAATAAACGAGCCACCCTTTTGCAAATATTTTGTAAGTGTAGTACATATAATGTTACATAGAAATTTGCAGATAATGTTGCTTTTCAGTGTTAGAAGAATTTTCTAAATCGGTAAAGTAGTTTTTGAGCTTTTGTAAACATTAAATCATTCCTACATGTTAAAAGATTAAGCAACGTTTCACGATTTGCTAGTCGAAGACGCTGTACGGTAATATTATACTTAATTATGTTAATTTTCATGAATTATTGACTATATATAGAGTTAACAATTTTTCGCCCCCGACTGCACCCTCGAAGTCAAAGGAAAAAATAGGCAGTCCGAGGTTCCCCTACATAAAGCCTCATCAACAATCCTGTCCTTTTTTTGGGCTTGAACTATCTCAATATCATATCTGATTCAAATCAGTTCGCTAGTTCAAGCGTGTAGAAAATACATACATAGAGTTACGTTCATGTCTATAAGTTGGGATTTTATCGGACTGATAGGTAAGCAAAACATATTTAAAAGTTGTGAAACGTGCTATAAATTTCATTTATATTAATTATTATATTGAAGACACTATTAGTTTTGAAATTCTGTTGCGGTAAAATCTTTTTGCAGCGTTCGCGCCCGTCATTCGTGTTTAAAATGTGATTTACTAATTTTAACATTTAGATGTATGTTATTACACTTACCTTCGTTTTCTGTCCCTTGATTATCGTCATCGTTAACCCAACCCATACATCTATTAAGTGCATCTTCCCAACGTTTGCGACGGATTTCACGTTCTGGAAAAAGCAAAGGAAAATATTTATTATGTATTAATATTTTTCGTTAGTCTAAATAAAATAAAATTAAATATCTACCCCAAGAGAATCAAATAAATAGTATACAAATTTATTCCAGTAACCTAAAACTACAAACAGATCAGATTTGATTCTTAAATAAATACAGAGTTCACTATGTATAAGAGTATAAGAGGGGTTTTCTAACCTTCACTAGAAATAGCGGGTATAAAGGTGTCAGAAGGAGGGCTGGGTGTGGTCGCCGGCCACACCCGTAACGCGCGGCCTGCCACAATAGCAGCTCCTAGTGCTGTGCTTTCCATCATCAATGGTCGAATCTTTGCAAATGAAAAATAAATTAATAAAGTAAAAAGGTGTTGTACAAAAGCTTCTAGAATATACTGTTGTAAATTTCTGGTATCGCATTTTGAATAAGGTAATATTTCAAAAAACTTTCATAATTTGGTTTTGAATTTGAGCTTATTGTATTGGATAAGTTGAAAATTGTTCTCTGACTTTATTAACCGAACGAGTAGAAGAAATTCGATTACTGTGACGGGATCACGGGTGGTTGAGAGGCTATGCGTTGCTACGGTTTGGCAAATAACGCGGGTTCGAATCCCGCCTCGTGATCGAATTTTTTCTATTCTTTCAAAATTTCTCATTTATTAAGTTTAAAATCTCAAGATCAGTTCGCTTGGGAGAAATAGCTCATGATCGATAAAGCTGCCATAGTTGACCATTCACATGTCGTCTAAATTATATGTTAAAATTTTTCTTATTGTCCAATAAAGAGCCAATCGTTCATATAATTCACCACTGGAATGCCAAGCGTGTCAGCTTGCATCTGCATGAGCGTCGTGTTTTGCGCCATTCCCCCGTCAGCGAGGAGTTTCCGTAGCGGCGCGCAATCCGTAGCCGCCAACGCGGCTCGAATTACGTGCTCCGTGCGTGTACTACTGCTTATACCGCACATTATACTGAAAAATTAATGTGCGGTATAAGTCTGTATCCCGTAGCAATATCGGGATAAAAAGTTGCCTAAGTACCTATGTGTTATTTTAGTAGTCCAGCTAACTACGTAACGTACCAAATTTCATTGCAATCGGTTCAGCAGTTTTTGCGTGAAAGAGTAACAAACCTTAATAGTATTTTCTACTTCTTTCTATAGAAGCTACTAAGAAAAGATTCACAAGGATCAATGAAAATTATGATTTGTAGATATTAAGTACACATTTTTTAATTATTACAGTTGTGAGTTACTTGCATGCTTATTTTAGTTTTTTTTAGGTATTCATTATTTTTATTTATTTTATATGAATTCAAGGTGATTAAATATAATTTAAAAATGCAAGACTAGCAAATGATTACAGTTGATTATCAACCGACTTCGAATAAAAGAGGAAATTATCATATCAACACATATGTGTGTGAACCGATTCTGATGAGTTCCTTTCAATTGCCATGTGGTATCATTTTAATTTGGTCTAGTTCTGATAATGTGAAAGTGGTTTAGTTATTTATTAAAAATATTTTATATCTACCCTCTCGCGTCCTTCCTCCAGTGTGGTGAGTATAGACCATTAAATGCTGGCACAAAACATACACTTCCTTCTTCGTTATCAGCTACTTGAGTAGCAAGGGCTTCCGTATCCGATACATCATTTATTATTCCCACGCCCTTCTGTAGCCACTGTAGTGTGTCACCTAAAATAATATACAGTGTTACCAACATTTCCTTGTAATGTCGAAAAATTTAACTAAAGATATTGAATTATCATTGTTGCCTACTTCACAAGTGCTGTGTGTTTTATTGATACCTTTCTAAATTTTATATATGTATGATTGATAAATATGCCGAATATGCATAAATCTATTAAAAGTGATGCCCGGAATAATACTCCACGGGTTACACTGAAGCGATGGTGACGACACACTTAATTTCAGCGATAAGTTGGTGGCACTGTAAGAATAGGATCGATTCTGCGCCATTTTGTGACACCATAGATACTAATTTAACATTCTAAATTAAAAAAAAAAAACATTTGTATTTAAGAGTCAGTCAAATAAAATAAACTATAATTGAAATGCAAAAAAGCATTTATAAATTGTATTTTTCTAATAACATTTGACACGAAATTGGCGCATATAGCCTCTTTTTCCAATTAGTTTAATCGCACAGTAACAGTATGGCAGGACGCATAATAAATATTTTTCTCTTTGAGGAAACAATACGTATATACCCAATACATTAATTTAATTCTTATTGATATTTCACATAAGGATAAATAAAGTATGATCATTTTATATGACTAACCAGCAACTGCAACTGATCCTTCCAATGCATAAATCGCCGGCGCATCTGGTCCAAGTTTATAGGCCACAGTTGTTAACAAACCACTTTGCGAATGTACAATAGATTCACCTTAAAGCAATATAGTTATGTAATCATTTCATTAGAAAAAAAAGATTATAAAAAACCATGACAATTTACCAATCTATGCGCCATATTGTAAGAAACATTATACCTGTATTGTACAGAAGAAAGCATCCTGTGCCATATGTACATTTTACTTGACCAAACTTCATACAATTTTGTCCCACTAATGCAGCTTGTTGATCTCCTAAACACTAACAAATAAATAAAAACTCTTTATTTTTGTTATTAAAAAAACTATCAGCTATACTGAAGTTTATTAGCAATGGCACAATGACCATCATTGCATACCTTACAAAGATCTTAGATGTGACTAATGAGTCAAAGCGATATGTTACCGTGAGCTAAGTAGTAGTGATACATTTTATTCAATTATGTAACAGCTAGAAATTAAAGACTTAAACGCATTTTTTGCGTAAAATCAAATACAAGAAAATCTTATGTAACAGATAGTAAATTCGCCCGAGAATTGTGGGTGCCGAGGAAGTTTTTATGCTTTGTTTGTTAACAAATTTATGCATAGCTGTTAATAGAGCCATGTGATGTTAATTCAATACCAGTATTTATAGTACCATAAGGTTAATATTGCATGGCGTCCATCACTATAACTTACATATTAAAAATCCATTAAGAAGCCTACCCCTGCTATTGGTGTGCCGAGAAGTGATCCAGTAGCTATATAACCATATATTTCTGAGGAACTTTTTATCTTTGGTAGTATTTCAACTGGTATATCAAAGAAACGTAGAAGTCCTTTATCCCACTGCAAACTTCTTAATGACATCAATTGAGTTCTTGATGCATTTGTTACGTCTGTTACATGAACACCACCACGGCAGCCACCAGTCAGATTCTGTTAAATAATCTAGTAATATTTATCTCTAATATATTAATATGTGGAGAAAAAACTTTTACAATTTCTCAAAATTTAGGCAAAGGCACAATATGTCATGTAATACAATATGTCATTTAGCACACTTGATACTGCAGAAAGCTAATATTTAAATAAATAATAATATATAAATATCCAACAACATAACATACACATATATTGTTTGATCTATAATTCATAATTAAGGTCACATTTTGATCACTGGACAACCATCTGTTTTGAACAATTGTCAATTTATGTAAGATCTTAAGAAAATATTTAAATAAACTTATGAATTATTAATAACAGTTGTATTTACCCAAATCAACCATGAGTCCACTGTACCAGCCATGCAGTTCCCTGATGCTACAGCTTGCTTTATTGCTGTTACATTTTGCAAGAGCCATTTCAACTTAACAGAAGAGAAATAAGTTGATAATGGTAGACCACTAGTTTGTGTGACAGCATTTATACTCTGTGCACCCTTATTCTTATTTAATTCATCAATAATTTTCGAAGTTCTCACATCTAGCCACACTAAAATTTAAATATTATGATAATACTCTTTATACATAAAAATAATAATAATTAATCTCTAATTATTTTGAATAATCACACCAATATTATAAATGTGAAAGTTAGTTTGTTTTGATATTTGTCCATCAATCACGCTGAAACTGCTGAACGGTTTATAATGAATTTTGGTATACAGACAGGGTATCAGCGGACTTGGGTGATAGGATACTATTTATCCTGATTAAATGCTCCCTTGCGATAAAATAAGAATCTTGATATCCAGGCAGAGCCGGGATGAGCATCTATTTTTTGATAATTGTTGAATTGTATTGTCTAATTATATTCACCAATTGCACTATAAAGAGGCTCGCCAGTTGAAGAATTCCAAACAATTGTTGTTTCTCGTTGATTTGTTAAACCAATACCTATAACATCTGCTGGATCTATGTCCAACTTTTTTAAATTGTCTACAGTAACCTGTAATTTAATTGGAAATACGTTTTATTAACATTTTATCCATTTATCCAAGGAAGTAAATCTGTAATAAATAACTTTATACATTACTTCAATACATTCTAACACAGCACTTAAAATTTCCAAAGAATCTTGTTCTACCCAACCTTGTTGAGGGCTAAATCTTTTCAGGGGCAATTGATGATAAGTCAATACTTCTGAAGTGTTTGCTGCAAATATCTAAAAATTAAATATGATTTAAAAAATTATTATTTCATCCTAAATGGTTATTTAGTCACAAATATGAATAAAATTGTACCAAAAATTTAACATTCGAAGTTCCTTCATCTATAGCTCCAATTAATGGACCAAAACTTCCGAACTCACGCATATTTTAAAAATTATCCTACATAGCTAACTGGAAAATATATGTCTATCGAAATTGAATACTGTTAATCTGACATGTATTTACTGAATTTTAAATTTTATAAATTTTATTGAAATTGTTATCAGAGCTATGTAGGTTGTAGATACAATTTGTAATTGTACTTTGTAGGTAATCAATCAGAATCAGCTGAATCTGACATGTATCTGACTGTGTCAGACTCGACACTCCAATCTTTGACAGACGTTGCTAAAATTAAAATTAAACTCAGCAATCAGCATCATGTACGTAATTACGTAACATAAGGACTGATAAGTCATGACAATTGTTTAAGCGAAAATAAACCAGATTGCAAAGATTTATAGCACATTTTCAAGTGTTATAGCACATTTTATTTGAGTCTGGATGCAAGAGAGATAACATTAGCTTATAGCCACGATTAAGTTGGTGTGTATCGTTATTTCATCTTGCCAGCATATTCAGTGGTGCTAATCTGAACTTTTTTTCCAAAATTTTGAACACCAAAAAATTAGTTGAAACATTATCTATCTATATATTATGAATTGAAAACCTTCTTCGCTTTTGTGAACGTCGGAAAAAATAGATCTTCTTCTTTATTAAATGGCAACTCCCGATTCCACTGAGGACGGATTCTACCAATGTCTCGATTTGTACAGATAATGAGAGGATTTCATTGTGGTGTTATTACAATGAATAATCACGAGTGAGATGTACTACTTTGAATTGACGACCAGCATATAACTGTATACCTGACAAAAAATAAATACCAGTTATAGACAACACAAAACGTCACAAAAGCATAACACAAATGATGAGTTAAAGCGGGGAATTTGTCAAAATTTTAAGTTATTTAAGTTTAAGAATTTTGATAGGACCTTAACCAGAAAAAATAGATCAGAATTGACATTTTTTTTCTAAAGGACCAAAACCCTTGGACTTTGACACTTGACACTTGACACTCATGATCACATTTTAATTTTAAAATGCTTATTTCAGGTCAAAGAATGAAAACAAATCTTAATAATATATTACTCACTCTGTGAAAATAACCATAAAAAAACTTAGATAAAAAAGGGAATGTATGTGCTCATTTTACGGTTTACATCCTACTTTATATTTTGAATAAATATAGAGCAACATTAACAAATTCTTAGGTAGGAAAAACTCATTTTCTGAGTAACCTTGATTTATGTGACAGTCTTTTAAAATGCAAATTAAATTAAATATTATTGAAAATGAAGAAGTTGTAGAATCAGTTGTTCGAGAAATTGCTTCAGACCTGAGCCTTGCAAACCTAACATCGGCTTTAGAAGAGTTTCGTCAATTGGCTAATGAGGTATTCACAAAAAAAGTTTTGAACAATGAGGTCATAGGTAAGCATAATAAGCACTCAGCTCTACCATCTTATTCCTATAAAATTAAAAATTCTTAATAAAACCCAAAAACCGAAATAAGACAGAAAAAAATTGTATATTATATTTTAATTTCTTAACTGCTCAAATAGTTAAGTTTCTTGGGTGTATAATAAAAAATTAATAGGTATAATTTTATAAATAGCTATTGAAAATTAAAATTAATTAGCATATTTACTAAAATATCTGAAGTAACAAATCAATTATAATTCATGACTATATATTTAGTACTCATAATATGTATAATATTTATCACTACATTATTTTCAGATATATCTGATGATGAATGCAGTACTACAGATGATGAAACAGAATGCCCAAAGAAAAAAAGCAAAAAAGGTTGCAAGACTTGATTTCTAATAGTAAAAGATATTTAAAGATTTATACATGCTTTTCCTGTTGTTTATAACCAACAATAAAAATAAAACACACTATTGATATGTTTGTATTTATTTTATTTTTCACTTTTAACTAATTAACAGACTTATTGTTGATTGGACACAAAATCAAATTATTAAACTCCAAATTGTATGTGTTCATTCTTTAATTAAATTATGAATGATTCATAAATAGGATCAATAAACATTCCAATTGAGTACAGATACATATTTATGGTTTTACCATAGTAAGAATAAATACTTACACTAATCATATTAAATCTAGCTTTAAGAATGTTACATGGAATGCTTAAAATCACAGAATATTTTAATTCCTACCGTTATAAACAAATGTTGGCAGTTACTCCATTGACATACAAAAATTACAGTAAGTCAATTGGTTATTCACATAATTTTATTTATGTATATAAAGATATAAATACCTTTATATCAAATCTTGTGAGTATTACCTTTATTTAGTTATATGTCTGAAAAATTATAATTTCTCAAATAATTTATTGTAGTAAGTAGTCCCAAATTTGAATATAGCAAATGCTAAAAATATCTTAAAATTAACTTACAATATATCATGCAGTGGTAATTCAAGTGACATTGGCATTCATTTATATTTCTTTCTAAAACTACCTGTATTTATGTTTTTTTTTTCATTGGTCGTAATTGATTTTCCATTCAATGTTACAAAAATAGAATAAGTTACTATATATTTACAGATCCTTCAAAATGGTACGTTAGAGTACCTTCTAACCCTTCAATTCGAGTGCATTTAACTATGTCACTGTTACAAAGCAAACACTATAGTTTGAGGTCAAGTGTGATCTCTATCTCATTACAAAATGAATGATAATTATGATGGAGGAATGTTCGGTTTATCACCTTCGTCTTGTTTATTTTTGATATCACAAGTGTTGGTGTGAACACCCGCTTAACTATAATAGGCTAATTATAACACTTATAGAAGTTAATAAATTTAGGTAAATGTAGTTTGAAGACTAGCTGATAGTTGTTTTATCATCGGGAGGTTCAGATTCCGAGCAGCATATATCACAACCGTTGACGCCACAATCGCACATAAATGTGGGGCGAATTGAATTACGTAGTTTCTGTAGGAAAAAATATGCCATTAGTATGTAGAAAAAAATTTTTTTTTCATTCACATAAAAATTGTGAATTTATCACGTTAGGTGTATATAATATTGTTATACAATACATACTTCTCCAATTGTTTTCCCCGGTGATCTTATTATAACAATAAGTGCATATCCTGGTATGCATAACAAGGAAAGTGAGGCGATGATCCAGCCTAGCGCTTGCGCCCATGCAGGATATTGGTACTGTCGGTAACTGGGTGGAGTGTAGTCAACTAAACTTGCTACCCAGAGTGCTAATAGCAGGGCAGGAGCCGCTATTAGCCAACAGAAACGGAAGTATAAAGATGGCCGCTGACCTGTTTAGAAATAACATAATTTAATATTTAGTGTTTATAATTTTTGATGTACTGGCGTAGTTCTGCTATTTATTTATTTATTTCAAGAAAGGCTTACCAACTAGATACATCATTTCTTGTAAACTATTAAAAATATACATCAACACAGTACCTATGTATCTAAATTATAGGTAGGCATTTGTATAGTATTTTTGGGACTGCATATTTAAACACTATTGTATCTAATGAATCATTATAAATGATAATAATTTTACCTGTCATTTGCTTTATGTTCCGGGATAGTCTTTCAACGCCATAAAACCATGCAATGGCTACTACTTCAAAGAAAGCGAGATATGTTATGCTAAGAGATGCCGCATAGTAATCCATCAACTGGAATAAGTATATACCGCTCTGTATTATATGCGGCAAACCAAAGACCAAAGATATGCCGCACACTAGTAGCACTAACAGCTCGTGATACACGAGTCGTCTTCGTATCATATCAGGAAAACCATCTTGAATGGAAGTAACAACTACCTCGACAATGGCGAACTGAAAAAAAATGAAGTCATTAATTTAAATATTAAACTCACTTTTTTTCATAAAAAAGTGATGAGGAGTATGAATCTTACCTGACTGTTTAATCCAAGACATAGAAACATGAAGAAAAATAAAACGGCCCATAGCTGAGGAGCTGGCATCTTTGCAATAGCTTGTGGGTATACCACAAAAATAAGTCCGGGACCTAAAATATATGGATTATCAATTAATATTGAATGTACTATACTTCAGTTGGTTTCTTATTTTTTTTTGTTTAATTGTACTTTGCATCAACTATCCCACTAGCGGTCCGCCCGAGTTAAAGTATAATTTAGATTTTTATATGTAGTGAGAATACTTACTGTCAGCAATAACATCTTTAACGCTTGTATTTTGTTCAGTTGCAATGTTTCCTATGGTAGCGAATGTAAATATCCCAACAATAAGACTTGTTACTGCATTGACTAGCGATACGGCCAGTGTATCGTGTAGAAAGTTATTATCGAAGCGGTTGTACGAAGCAAACATGATCATAGATCCGAAGGCAATTCCTATGGAATTGAAGATTTGTGATGCTGCATTTACCCATGGCCTTGATTGTTTCAATAATTCCCAATCTGGCTTGAAAAAGAATCTTAACCCTTGATCGGCGCCTTCGAGAGTTAGAGAACGGCCAAGAAATACTATTATGAGTAGGAAAGGCAACGTCGTCGTTATATATCGTACTTTTGCCGAAGATTTTATGCTTTTCCACAGGGCAAAGTAGACAAGTAACCAAGCACAAACTAAACAAGCAGCCAGTTCCCACCGCATGCTCCCGGGGTATTCTATACCTTCGCTCATATTTAGTACTTTTTTCCTGAAAATATATAGAGTTGCATATAGATTCGTGTTTCTTCTAATGCAACGTCGTGTAATGATCGATAGTCACATATTTCATAGATTTTACACGAACCTACATTATAGGTAGGTATATATACATTAATAATTTCTTAGATTTTTTAATATTCTGATATTTCTTCAGATGTTATTGTTCTTCACTTTATTGAACAGAGTTAATCACGCAGCGTTTAAAAGATTAGATAAAGATAAAAAACATTTTTGGTAATTTAGGTATATAAGTTTATAGGTGTGGCAAAAAAGGTATTGATCACATGTGATATGGAAATTAATGAATTGCATCACTCTCAGCCTATGACATCTCAAATATATATAAAATACTTTATATTTAATTTCGAAATATGTGGATGATAATTAAAAGCAAACCTTACTCGAAGAATTGTTCGGTAGGTGTCTGTGATCCATTCGGTTTAGTTATGTTGTGATTTGGAATCCAACAGTAAGGTGTGTTCCATCGATTTGAACATGTTGCCCAGGGTACTTCAGATTTAAATGATGTGAAGAAATAATATATTGCCCATGCAATTATAACTGCATAATACGTGGACATTAAAAACGAGATTACTACACTTGCGAGGCCAGCACCTAAAATTAAAATATTATATATTGAGTAATGGTTTGCGGTGCCATATCAATAAATTTTCTACATATCATAATAATAGCTACAGAGCATGGAATATATAGTGGATAATACCATTATACACATTTGAAATTATATTATTGTAGATAGGAAGTAGAACAATGCCACCATGTCGAGTCGTGCATTGTAATAGCTGTATATTCGCCCTTGGATTTTTTATTTATTCAAAGTGGCTATTGATATTTATAGATCGTATATCAAAATAAAAAATACCTTTAAACAATGGGCATATTTGTGAGAGGGCACCGATAGGCCCGTGTGCTGTATATTGGCCAATTGCTAATTCCATAAACAACATGGGCACACCACACACCAGGAGTATTATGAAGTATGGAATGAGAAAAGCACCTGAAAATAATCAAAAGTTTTTATTAAATGATATAACATAACATACAATAAATTCCCACTTCTATCGAGACATCCTTTCAGTGGACCTATGTTTGAAAAGAAGTAGGTAGGTATATCTTTGGGTCAAATATTCAAGTGTTTTCATGCGATGGACAAGTCGATCTATTTGTTTAAAACGTAAAATATTTTTAATATTGGCATGATAATAAATCAAGACATCACTCAAGACATATAATAACTAAAGACAGAAGGTCCTTAAGTAGAGACTAAAATATAAGTTAACCGACTTGATATTGGATCTCACAACTTTTACTGTAGAGAGACTGAGTTGCGAGACTTGTTTTTTCTACAGGATGTTTTTGATGGCGTAACTTAACTTAGTCTGCTTAAATTAATTTAATAATAGGTACATTAGTAAAATCCGATGATTATTTTATTGACATAGTTTATTGACATACGAAAATATTGTAATTTTACTTATAGATTTTTATTTTAAAATGTATGCGATAAGCATCAAGTATAAAAAATTCTTATTGCGTAATTCTTATTTGAATTGACCCGCAGATATAGACTAATTAACCCGATCGTTATCATAAATTGTCGTTATTATGTCATTCTGACGGGCGTTTGGCGTAGTTACCAGCTTCCGTCTATGGCATATCTAATGGTTGATTTCTAAAATATAAGTATAATATAATCCATATAGATGATCATAATACATTTATCTAAATTCATCCATTTCTTATCAAACATGAAAATAACCATCAAAAGTCCTTATCATAAAACATCAAAAGGA
>NC_052121.1:5287280-5294950 GCF_012273895.1 Zerene cesonia | reverse complement strand
AAAGGAAGCACTGAAAATTATAGTGTGTAGTTAATGTGTATATTATACCTAACTGTATCTGCTCTCACGGTAATTACTTATAGTTGACTGCATTTAAATGTGACTTACTTCCTATTATGTATTGCATTAAGAAGCTAAGGTACCTACCATGAATATCTATTTTTATATCTATTTAATCCTCTTTCTTAACTTTTTATTATAACGCTATGTGTGGTAAGTAGCTGTGTGAAATTGTATTGCCTTATGCTTTGATTACACGAGGGAATAGTATTTCGTCGACGATGCAATTGCAGAAAAATAGATACAGACTCTAACTTCTGTTCAAGATAATGTGAAAATGTGATTCATGTAACTGTACTTGTCTGTATAGTTATCGTATCGTATGTAAATTTAGATATACCTACTACTGGATATGTTTACGTATCTAATGTTGAGAGTTGTATTCTTAGCTACCTACTAGGTATCTACATATGCAACAATATTATATGACATTTAAATAAATCACAGCAATATATCATTCGATATCTTGAGAGGACGTGTATGCGTCGTGACGTATCAATTTACAAAATACAACATTCGTTATTCACACTCGGCTTAATGTTGTTTCTATACATACATTGAAACCATAGATATCTAAATATTGAAACCCTGCGCCAACTAGCGCCATTTAGCACCAGATGACACAAACTAAATAGACACGACTGTGAAATTTCAAAACAAATGCAAATTTTATTACCCGTTACGACCAAAAACACAAGTCGATTTAAAAACGGCTCTTCTCAAATATATACACAAACATGATCAATGTTAGTTCGAATAGTCATTTACATTTTATGATAAATAACGGTGAATATAAGTTAAGTTAAGAAAGTTATAATTTCATGAGGTAGCAATAAATACAGAGTAACTTTATAGACTCTACATTCATGCTACTTATGTATGAAATAATAGGTATACATGTTTCAAAATCGCTTAATATTATAGTGTTTGTGAGTCAGGTTGGTTTATTTTTTTTTAAGTGAGAATTTCATAAATGATAAACGCAAAGTCACGAATCGCTAGCACGACACCCATTGTCCATTTAGTAAATTTTGGATAAATATTTATGTAAGATGTTCAGAATTATATCGTGCATAAAATGATTTGCAGGGCCAATTTAATAAACATATTAAATAAGTACTATACGTAATGGGAGTGCTATGTTATATAGTGACGTATCGAAGTATTTATTGTTCCTTAATGATTTTGTCACGATGTTTGTCAATAAATATATGGGCGTGTTTTGTGTTAATTTTGCTATGTAATAATTATATGAATGGGTATCTTTTAGTCAGAAATCTATAGAAGTTAGAAAATAGTTAGAAATATTGGTAAGTTACTCCGCTACTTATGTCCTCAGTTTTGCACAGAAACAAAAGATAGCCAGTTTCGAGATTTTCCGCGTAGAGTTCCCGTTCGCGTTCCTGTGGGATTTGTCCTTTCTCAAAGAATATTTAGATTTGAAGATGAGAAATGACAGACAGATAGAGGCACAGACAGACAGAGCTACTTTCTTATTTATAATGTTACTAGCAACCCATCCCGGTTTCGCCCGGGCAAAGTAGTATAATAAAAGGAAATATACAATGTTTTACAGTGATTTTTTAAACAAATAACATTCATTAAAAACAAAAATCTAAGACTGCCCTCCCGTACCTCTTCAACGCATTATTTAAACCTATTATTTAAACACGTGATATCTTTTGAGTGGAATATTCGAATATGAAGGTATTGAAGTAGTCTAAAATAATGATTTATTTTTTTTGATAGGGATCAAAACCTAGGTGCAAATAAAGAGTCTTTTCTAGCGGTGGTATTTTAATATTTTTTTTTTTAATAAAAGGACGCTTATTGTGAAGTAACTATAAAAGAAAGATACATGCTGTCGCGACATTTTTTATGGATGTGTCCTGAAAATTTGTAATATATCATTTTATTCTATCAATAATAGTTTTCGCAGCGCACGCGATTGAAGGAAGTTTAGGGTTCGTATAAAAAAATAATGAAAAGATTTTTTTACATCTTGGGTTAGATTATTCAAGTTTTAGTAAACATCCCTAATTTTTTTGAAATTAATACATAACCTATTTCACTCGGGTATATTGTAGCTTGCCAACGGTGAAAGAATTTTTTAAATCGCTCCAGTAGTTTCGGAGCGTATTCATTTCAAACAAACAAACAAAAATTCAAATCTTTTCTCTTTATAATATTAGAGTATAGATTAGAAAAGTAGGAGTTCATATATGAAAATAACATACCTCCTCCACTTTTATAACAAAGATATGGAAAGCGCCACACGTTACCCAACCCTACAGAGTAACCCACACATGCCAAAACAAATTGAATTTTGTTCGCCCAAAACGGTCTTCTCGGCTTCAAGTGGACGGTTTCGGCATCTTCCTCTTCTTCTCCGCAATCACTTTCGTGTGACGCAGTGTCTTCATCCGGTGGCCTAAAGCAAAATGATTTCAATCAGATAAATTAAATATGAATGACGTAAATTCGGAGTAGATTGATAGATATTAATATACATATATAAACCTTCCTTTTGAATCACTCTATCTAACAATATGTATAAAAAATCCTTCAAAATCCCTTGTGTAGTTTTTAAGATCTAAGTATAGTACATATACTTTTTTGTAGAAATGATTTATTTTAGTTTTCCTCCTGATTGTATCTATCAATGGAAAATAATTTCGTGGTCATCGCATCAAGATGTGTGAGATTAAGGCAAGGTAATAAGGCTTAATAATGGCTTAAGCTATGATCTTAGTGAGACTAATGACGTCGTATCAAATTAAGCTAATTAAATAACTTTTTCATTTTATTGAACATGGGCTTCTTATTTTCTATAAGTTAGAGAACTATATAAAATATGTTATATAGAGCTTATAATATTATTTAATTTTAAGTTTTATAGCATTCAAATGCTCTTTATGTGAAATTTTCAAAGAATAGAAAAAAAATCAATCGATCGTTACTTGTTTATATTAGCATTAAATATATATAGAAAATTCTGTTTAATTTTTACAGGCGTTAGATCCAATGACACTTCGATGATGATTGATTTTTACGTGGTGGACGCACATACAATCAGACAAACACAAAAAATTCTAAATCTAAACATTGATTTGGGATCTATTAAATTCCATATTGCATAGTAAGCAATTACTCTTGATGAACAATATTCAATATATAGAAATGGACTGGTCGTGGTTTTTTATGACTATGTATAGTTGTATATATAGATACAAAATGTCATTAAACTACGAGTGCATGGACGTAGGTAGTATATTACGTTCATGGTTAGTGGCTAACCCAACTAAGCGGCATGACTAAAGGTCGAAATGTCAGGTAAAGTGATTTTTTAACTGTTAATGAAGAATATAGCTTGAATTATATCATATTATGACTAATAACTAACTTCTATCAAGTTAAATAAAGGGTCGAATTGTAGATTTAATTTGAGGTTTGATTTTACTCTGTTTTCAGCAAATATGAAAAGCTACAATAGTAAGTACCTACCAAATAGTAGATGCATTAAAATATAACATTCCTCAAATATTTTAAATAAGTACCTACTTGCAGGAAATTCGTATTTTGTTTTATTAATTTCAAATAATTACATGACATAGATCATGTTAATAAATCACTTTTTCTACTTGATATATGATGATTACTTATATGATTTAAATAAACATGTAAATATGAGTTTATACATTAAAAATTGTATAAACTATAAATTCTGAAGATTTATTTAAAGGCTTATTATATTATACTTAAATATCGTATTCCAGTTACAACTTGTGTATTTAATCGTATTGTACATAGAACAATTTTAAAAGATTATGAGAAATATGATAAAAGTTACAATAGGCAATCAAATTTATGACAAAATGGAAATTCGTTTCCTTAGTATGATTCATAGGAAGGTATTCGGAAACACGATGTTATCAGTGGTCAATAGACCTAAATTTTGTTGTAAATAAATAGTTTCACAATGATTACTGTTAAAATAAATGTAAATTATTGGAATATAATTTTGATTCGTTATATTTCCGAAACGATTACCTAATATTATTTTTTTGGGTAAAAGGTATGTCGTGACCTATGAATAAAGACAATATGTTTGAAATCTATCTATAGGAAAAACATTTTCTGTGATTGCCTATATTACGTGAAATTTTAGTGTAAATTCTGATGTATGTATATTATTTAATTATATAGAGCTTATAAAGATTTCAGTCTGATAAAATACAAACGGGTGTAGGCAACTGAAGGGTGACTTCATTTCTACATTGGTAGGTAAGTGAAATATGAGTGACAATTACATTTCTCTAAAAACTGCGAATTGTGTTTAATTAAAAGATTGTTTCGGTGTGATAAGGTTTGAAAATGGGTATTTGCTATCATATCGCGGGTAAATAAACATTTGACAAGAGTTTAAAGAATAAGGCAGTAATCCTCAGCTGTCAACTTGTAAGTACGTAAACGTTTTTAAAATCATTATCAAATAAACGGTGATAAGGCCGAGCGCGCGATCAATCGTTGTAACCATGATACACGGGAGAAGATAGCGACGTTGCAGCCTTATCTTTAAACTTGAAGGTCACATGCCTAAAATTTCCCTATTCTCTTGGCATAACAGGATGTGGGGATATAAATATTAAATCACCAATACCTACTTTGCACTTTACCACGGTTTCAATGCAATTCTCTTAAAGTGCTGAATTTAATCCTCTATGTACCATTTATCTTGATGATAATAATATCAAAGATTACGAATGCCTACGTTGCTTCTTATCACAAATTGTATTATAGGTATTTGACGTTTATTGTTTTTAAATAGTAATGGGAAAATTAAATGGTAATTATCAACTACTCATGTCGCTTAAGAAAAAGACAATCGATTAAAAATGAGTTTTTGACCACTTATAAAATACTATTTTCCGACATTAAAAATCGTCAAATCGTCAATAAAATCATCAAAATTAATTTAATAAGTCTAGGCCCTTTTCAATTTCTTAAAAAGTAGCAGTTTGTGTAAATGTGTTAAGTATGTCTATGGATATAGTAAATAACGCTCTTTGATTACCATCATAAATTTTATTTATTATAACTATTCAGACATTGAGATCTCGGATATGCTTATTAATTGTATCGTTAAGTTATAAATAGAAAAGTCGCTTTGAAAAAATTAGTTAACGCCCTCTTTCCAGCCTGTGAATTTTTGACTAATGGCCAAATAGTACTCCACAGCAAAAATACCAACTCTAATGAGGAACGACCGTGGCACTTATAGCTAGGCGTTTGAATGGAAAAATTTCTCGTATTTCCCTTGGGGGCATTAACCTTACACTGCTTCTTAAGAATAAGTCAATTTATAAATCTTGTATCAATATTTGGGGAATATACTAGACAGATACAACCTATAATAAAAGTTTGATTAGCTGTCTTCAGTTGAATTTAAGAAAGAACCCAACCGATTAAAAAATGTTTTGTCTTTTCTTTTATTTATTACCAGCTTTTCACAAGCGGCTTCGCTCGCTTTGACTACAATTTTCTTCTTCGTGGCGTTCGAAGAAGATCCCATATTGCCGAATTTATTTTTTATTTCTTGGTTACGAGTATCCATAACCATTCCTAAAAAAATCTTTTTAAAAATAAAATGTAGCCTGTAAGTTGAACTTAAAACTGATCTGTCACCGTATAAGATACGCATATACAAACAAAAAAAATGCTGACCATTTGTTTACTCTTTCGAATAATTCTACAGAAATTGTTTGGTTACTGTTTTATTGTATTTATGTATAGATTTATTTTAAAGTCGAGAGTCTAAATTTTTGCAATCGATAAATCGGTGAGACTTAGATAAGATTTGGTTCTACGTAACCACGGATAACCCAACGTAGTTGGACTATGTGCCATAAAGTGCCAACAGTCATATTCTATAAATATTTCAAATGTACATTTTTCAGTTTTTTGTAATGTGTAACGTTTTCATACTGAAATTATAAATGCTTTACAGAGTCATACGTATATATATATATCCTATAATAATATGTATCCTAATTGCTATTACTATTAAATTCTCATATTGTTTAATCCCATTGAAAATTGTGAAAACATATTATTATCAGTAATAATTGTTTCAGGGGTAGATAATACTAATTGGATCGGTATATTTTTATTTACTTAAAAAGTCTAGAATAGTAATATTATAATAGTCGCAAGAATTTAAACAACGCTGAAGTGTCCTAACTTCTAATGATGGGTTATTGAACAGGTTTATACTCAGGGCCAGTGGTGTACTTGCGAAATCATTGATAACAATATATTTCAACATTAAAGATATGGATTTTTTACTAGTTAAGAGATCCCTGAATGATAAATAAATGATTTATTAAAAATAAATTTACTGAGTGAGCAGTTCTTACATCTGTTAGAACCTTAGCACTTTTGTCTGCTCTTATTTTTTAACCATTCGATAGTTATTGTTAGTTACTACTATTCTATACTTAATATTTATACATAATGTGAATAAGCTATGTACTAATACCAAATAAAAAATATTATGCATCCTGTAGCGTATTAGTATACGACGAATATATGTCAGCAAAATGCTATTCATTCAGCCCGGAAAAGTCAATGATGTCAATGATGGACATAAGTAAAATAAACCTACCATTTATAACCAATTGTTTTGATTATTATTTCTAAGATCATATAGAATAACAGACAGGAAAATTAGTTCAATTAAAATTAAAATTTCGTATATTTTCATTCGCCTAATTAAATATTTGTTAAATGATCTGTTTTTTTCTTATATTAATATAGATTTGCTCATAAGAAAATAGCACATTTGTGGGGACAATTCAAATAAAATAAAAATGTTTACCCATTCTTAAGTTTTGATAAGCTAGTAGTTATATATCATTGTTTGAAAGGAGAATCAATTGAATAATGGGTTCTTAGAGGATGTGACATCCGTTGCTTACTTACGTAGGAGGACGAACAAGATGAAATAGTTCAGTTGGTGAAGTTGGAACGCGTCTTATTACCATTTTCCGCCCATCCGTGCAACCCATGCCGATAGAGGCAAGGGATCGGACGGATGGGGCATATTGATTGGTACCGGCATCGGAACCCTCAGGGTACGTGGTCACTTGGTCATAAGGGCGAAGGCTTCTTGCAGACGCTGCACCTGACGCAGCGTTGACGTCTCGAATGCGATGCGTATCGGTAAAGCTTTTCACCTTTCGCATCTGACCAGATGGCGTTACGGTCGGTGTGGGCGATTGTGGATACAGAAGTTTTGAATGTTCCATGTCTGATCCATCATATTGATCCACGTGGACCGCCGCGTTAGCTGAGGCGGCTTCCGCTGAAGTATCTTGTGAGTCCCTATTCATATTATCACGTCACAGGGTCATTACGCGGTGATTGATGTCGCGTTTGCCACTGGCAACGCGCTACTTATAAATAAATATAATCTACCGACTCAACGAGCGAGATCGGGTTAGATGGCCGACCGACTGACTCGTCATCGTCATTCGCGACAATTCGTAAACACAATGTGATTCTGTTATTGTAGAGTGGGGAGAGCGAGAGCACAGGAAGAGGAGGGGGAG
>NC_052121.1:5233483-5286280 GCF_012273895.1 Zerene cesonia | reverse complement strand
CTTGCCTTAAAAGTAAATTTACTCTTAAAAACCAAGATGCATATGATATTTTCGATGTCTGTTTCGTTAACATTTAACCCAAAGCAATTGATTATACTAGTTTATTAGATTATTAAAGTGGTGGTACGCCCGATGGTACATTCATTCGTAGAAAGCGTTGCCCGCTTTTAAGGGGAAATGTATAGTGAATAAAATTGACAACTAGAAAGTAGGAATAGACTGGGAAGGGTGGGGAATAAAAGGGGCTCCGGCTCCCCCACTCACCGTACAAAACACGATAGCAACCTATTATTTCACTTAGTATTTTTGTAGGGGTGTGGTACTACGCCAGTTCGAGCTGGCTTCATTTATGCTAAAGCGTGCTCGACTCCCACATATAAATCAGGTCAGGAATGAGGCAGGTGGAATAATTTTCAGCATTCTTCACAAGTTCTCGTAGTCTATATTTTAAGTTAGATCTCTATAATTGTTATTGTTGTTTGTTTTTACTATCTGCTGTATTTTTATTACACCCTTTTTGTTACGATTTAGAGTTAATTACCGCAAGCGTATTGTTTTCTGCAAGAATTTAAATAAGTAGTGTGAATTTATATAGCTGGGGAAAAAAGTGACTTCCGAGTTCCTCGTTAAGGAAAAATCACTAGATATGACACCATATGGAATGTATAGATAGCGTCCGTTTATTGTAGCTTTTAAGTCTAAAGTAACATTGGTCTATCACCATATAAAATTTAGTCAAAATGTGCCCAGTGATATTTACATGATTGAGTCACATACGAGTACAAAAAATAGAAAAATAAACCAACAATTGTTTAATGTCATTACACTATCCATATAATTTTAAAATATTGAATAGTCTGGTTACTGTTTTATTTGTATTTTGTAGAATAACTATGATTATCTCCATGATGGTGGTTAATTTTCTTCCAATAAACAGGTTTTCCAGGCAGTAGAGGAAATTCCTATTTTTACTACTACTACATGAGAAGTCTTTCACGTAAACTATATTTTATTTTATCAATAACACTTTAAAAATTAAACCTCAATTTTTTTAAAGAACTTTCTAATGATTACCGCATTTGCGATTAGATCTTAAACGAGCGCCACCCCAATTTTTTTTAAATAAAATGGTAAGCCTATAAGTTGGAATTAATATCACTCTAGCACTATATAAAATTATGTCTATCTGGCATCTGCCCTGGCGTTTTTAACAGACAAACCGACAAACAATGTATAGCAATTACTTATTAAAAAAAAATGCAATATTCACTTGTATGAACTGGCTACTAGAGGAAAAAATAAATTGTCCTTGGGAGTATAGAATTATCTATGCCCCGAGTATTCTCCGCACAGTTCCCGTTCCCGAGGGATTTCCGGGATAAACTCTGCTCTATGTTCCTTTTAAGGTCCCAATTTCACCACGCTTCATCCAGACGTGATGAAGAGACACGCAGGCAGATAGTTAGATGGACGGACAGACAAACAGATAGAGTTATTCTCCCATTTATAATATTATAATAGTGATAGCAGGGATGACTGACCACTTATTTTAATATGCTCCGTAAGATTACTTTTCAAACAGATTATTTTAAAAATTAACCAATCGACTTTATTACCTTCTCGCATTACGTAGGCCGTTTAGAGCAACAACACCCAAATTGTCATGATTTCAACAAGCATGGAATATTCTATTGTTATCATTTTTATTTTATTGTTTTATATAAATGGTATTAGCTACAAGTCTTTCATAACATTCTGAGGTAATTCGGCAGTAAATAAAATTTAATAATTTTGAGATTATGTTAAGCTTATGCGCAAAGCCGGGTAATAATGAAGTTATAAAACTTGGATTAAATGAACAATATGGCCTCCTTACTTTCACAATAATTATATAAATGATTAAATTATGTACTTTGAACATTTTATTGTGTATGTTACCATAGCAATAACGTTCTGTCACCCTATAAAATTGTCTATCTGGCATTAGGAACAAGAATGTAGATTAGAAGATCTATAATTATATAACAGTTATAACATCGTATTTATACGGTTGTAAAAATATCGAAAAAGGAATGACGTCAAATACAAAAAAGGTCCCTGATGTTCCCAACACCAAAAAGTAACACATAATCTATTTAATAGAAAATCGTGCTAGTTACAAAAACTCAAGAACGGCTGAATGGATTTTACTTATTAATCATTGGATTGGTGCATTATTTAAAAACAACTAGGGGCTATGGGAAATTGCGGACGCGGGGTAAATACGGACGATAAACGGCCGGATAATGTATCTTATTCTTTCGTGTCCACCAAGCTTCCCCGTCAGACGCACGCTCGTTTAAAGAAAATTGAAACTTTATTTTATTTTTGTAATTTTGATGTAATTCTTAAAATTAACCAGCTTACACCATTGAAACTCTTGAAAGAGCTATGCAAGAGTGTCCGTATTTACCTCAAGAGTTAATTGAGAGAGAGGAATTTGAAAGGAAATTGAAGAGAGGTAATTACGGATTATATATTTTTGTTTTCTATTAGTTGGATGATCTCATATAATAATTAATATTGATTTGATAGGTAAAATACTAATCTTAGTGTGTAATCACACTAATCTTAAACTTAATATTAACGTTAAACAACAGGAATTTATTATATATAATGATATATAATCTATTATATATACATCCGGAGCCGGGATATCCGGTCGGGAGACGGGACTAGGAACTAGTAATTTATACATAAATAGTGAATATCGATAAAAGATAGAGTTTTATTTGTCTAAGCCTTAGCTTCCGCAATTTCCCCACCTTGCCCTACTATCTATCTGGAGCCGCTACTAACTTAATATCAAGATGGAATCGGTGCTTTTCATTCATTGCCATGCAAAAAATCTCTTTATATTGACTACTTTTAACACGCATTTATTAGCTTCACTTGGATGTTTGTATGTAACCGAATCGAAACTCCATTTTGACCCTCTTTAAGCGGACAGGCTTAATTCAAACTTGGCACACATATCAAAGATTGGTGACACTACAATAATTTCATGAGTTTATTTTATTATCCTGTTTAGGATTTCGTATCGCCAGGATTATGTGTATAATTTCCTTATATACCCTGTATGCATTACGCATACTATTTCACGACGACCTTCTGTGGGAGTATGGTACCTTCCCCGGTGCGAGCTGGCTCAATTTGTGAAAAGTAAACAGTAACCAGACCATGTCTGTAAATATTTAAAAAAAAGAGTAGGTCCTTGCTATGCAATACGTATGTTTTATAGATCCCAAAATTACGGTTATGTATACAATAGTACTTTTTCCTGTTTGTCTAAGTATTCCATCAATGATGAAGTGTTTCAATCACCAAATAACTACTGGGCTGTTTTAACATAATTTTATATATCAATTGAAAGGCAATTTTTAGGGGTGGCTGTCACTATGGGTATATGTAATTGAATAAATTATCATTGGATAGACCCCTATAAAAATTAAACAGAGATTTCTAGTACATTTTTAGGTAAAATAAATTGTTGAAGTGTTACAATATACATCCGAAAACATAAAAACTGCCATACCTACTTCTTCACAAAACCACGATTCACGAAGTAGACAATTATTAAAAGTATTTAAAGGTTGAGAATTTTTTTTAAATATAAAAAAAAGTTGTAAAAAGTTATACCTACTTAACAATTACAGAAAAACTTACCATTCATTATAATTCTTTTTCACTTTAATAAGAGCTTTAGACATGATTAAATAATGTATGGTGTGTTGTTCTCTATATCGTTATGTAAAAATTACTAAATTGAGTTAAAGTAATACGTGCTATAAATATTTTACACTCAAGCCCCTCCTTTACTACATGCTAATTACTCGAACGTTATATCTTTATTATCACCGAGTTTATCTCCTATAAGATTATTACGTACATGAATAAAGTGAGTCTTATTTTCAATTTTTCATAGTTAGACACGTTGAATGCTAATCCTCGGCAATGACTTAATTATAAACGTTTGCAAATATAAATGTAAACTATAAAAACATTTTCATAATGGCAATATGATAATGCTTATTTTACCTTAATGAGATAATTCCGCCTTTAACGTAAGCTTTATTAATGTATAAGTAAACTTTATTGGATTTTCGAAAATGAGACAGTGTGGCATTTATGGTTATTGATGCTTATTTCTCGTCAGCTGTTTATTTTAGCAAAAAACCTATTTAGAAAACTCCAGTATATGCTAAAGATCTAAAAAACGACACCATTGATTTATTGCAAATTTGCGAATTGATATTATATCCCTGATATTTAGAGACTGGATCAAGAGACACTTGCTCTCTGTGTGATACGGTGTATGCGTTTACGGTGCCTATGTAGGTAAGACAACAATGTACAGTGCAGCCTCGATATAACAAATCGGAAGGGAACAAATAAATATTCGTTATATCAAGTAATTCGTTGAACTGAGGTTCGTTATGTTGAGGTTAGGTTGGTCTAAAATCAAATTCTATGAGATTAAGAATCATTACATTGGTTACACTTTATATAAAGGTTTTGGGTTGACGAAATTCATTAATTAGAGGTAATTATACTTTAACTTAACTTTTTACTTTTTTAGTTTAACTTAATTTGTTAAATCGAGGAAATCGTTATATTGAGGTACGTTATATTAAGGTTGCACTGTATTTTTGTGATTAGGTACACCCCTATTTTAATAAATAGGTCCGCAATTTCTATTGTCTGTAAATAATAAAAGAAACATAGGCTTCTTAAATTTTAAACGGAATTTGTTTAACTGTATTGATACACCATGGGCGTAGCATAAGATATACATCACGATCTGCCAGCGAGTATGCATAGTAAATAATTATATATTTATTTTATAGTGATAAAATGTATAAAAACGATGTGTTTGAGTTGAATAAACCTTTTAAAAATGTAAAAAACTTATCATATGAAATATCTATCATATATGTTGCAGAACGGGATTAGAATAAGCGATATATTCTTCTGTAATAAAGGATGAGAATGATGCGAATAGGAGGACTGTGTAAATGAAAGAATATTTATTATTATTATTTTATTAATTAATTGCTTACAAGCTACATTCGATAATTATTTTACACAAAATCATGGTGATTTCGAATATTTATATAATGAATATCACAACGTTCAAAGAAGGCGACGTTAATAGAAATAAAACAGTAAATAAAATATAAAAGTTAATAAAGTAGGGCGCGGCGAGCGCGTGCGAGGGAAGCGCTGGCCGCGCCCTGCCCGGCGGTCCTCCGGCGGCGCGCTGAAACCGAGTGAGATAGAGGAAGAGCCGACACCGCCCGGCGCCGGCGGAGGAGCGGGGCCTCGACTAGCTACGGCTGTGGCCACGAGTCGCGAGCTTTCGAGCCGCGACAGGCTGGCAGTGAACTTCGACTTTTAGTTTAATATCTTAAAATGATCATAGTTTTTCGCGTTCACGACTCGGGCCAGCTATAGGGCGTTAGCGCTGGAACAGCGGGTTGGGGAAGTCGGGCGGGTGCGGAAGCGGCGCGGGAGGGGGCCGCGCGCGGCGCCACGCCACGAGCCAGCACGCCACGGCGGCCGCCACGGCCACGAGCGCCAGCAGTGCGGTGAGCGCGAGCGCCACGGCGAGCCCGGCTGCCGACACGCACACCTCCGCAGCGGCGTTGCCGCCCTGCTCCGCGCCCGCGTCGCGTTGCCGCGCCGCGCGTGACGGGTCGCGCCGTTCCAGAGTTAATATTTGATTAGATTCTACCGTCACCTCCTCGCGGAGACGACCCGATAGGGAGTCGTCTTCGATAACTTCTCGCTTTCTGCGTTTGCCGAAAGCGTCGTAGCCGCGGCAATTAACCTGTGTAAAAATGATAATTTAAATAGCTATTATTGCATGAGAACATTATTTTAACTCTTTTTCAGATTATGTTTAGGTATCTATATTACTATAAAGGTATGCTCTATTTATTTGTCTTGGACTTTCTGAGTTTTCTTGCGAAACCACGTTTCTTCTAAAACCAAGCAACGAATTTCATCAATAGGTAGAGTATTTCTCAAGGAAAGTTTTTTTTCATATATTTATATAATTCATGTACCTACATTCTTTGGTAATCTAAGTGATATATACGACAAATGTGTATAAGAATAGAGAAACTTCCGTGCATGTGCTACCTTAATGGCAAGTGCTACAATGACAATAACATAATTTGAGTATATATTTTTTTGCGAGGGATGTTGGACCTTCCTTCTGGATATTTGTTAATCCTTATCCTTTGAAATATTTGTGAATTTTCTATATTAAGATAAAATTTGTTCTTTGTACTATTTTGAAATCCCATATAGTTTTAGAAAAAAACGTATAATCAATTGTAGAGTTATTCATTCACAATCATAATTTCCCATTTCAAGCTCAGCGAAGCGAGGACAGGTAAATTACATAACAAATTTGCAACATCGTTTAGTAACACATCTATAGATTACGATGTGAATGTTAGAATAAATTCTTTCTAAGTGGACGGCTCGCGGCAACACAAAAGTTTTTAAATATTTTATTAATGTCCATAGAAATGTTCAATCTATATATGTATACGAATTATAATAATGCTTTATATTTGTTCAGTCAAACGCCTTCACCGCTTACCGGTTGACATTTTCCAAAGCAAACACGTATGTTGCACTGGAATCGTATATTGTCGCTGCTGGGGAACTTGAACGCGTTGAAGGCGGCGCGCAGCGCGCTGCCGTCCTCGCTCCGTTCCCACTCGCCGAAGATGGCGGCGTCGGTCGCGCAACCGTCTGCGTCAGTCACCGTGTACTCGTTCTCTATGTTCGTCGACACTTCGCTTGTCTTTGCTATGCAGCTTCGCGCAAAGCCTCCGTATATGTCTGTAATAAAATGAATACAGGTTTTATATGAATGAATGAGTTTCATTGTAGATAGGGAAATGGGGCCAACATTTACATTCTAGAATTTGCCTATAAATACAACGTAACATAAGTACCTACGTAGGTTATTCGAAATAATGTGTCGATGTTTTAAATTGCATTATACTAGTTTGAAAATGTCAGAAAGTATGTAAACTATATCACTTTATTGTCTTATTGAAATAAAGTAATATTTAGATAATCTATCTAAAAATTATTGGGTCTTCTCAAAATAGTGTTACGGACAATTTAATAATTCGATCAGTTAAGACCCACTAAATTATATCAAGAACAAACAACCGTTTAGTTAAGTTACACTCACTCGATGGTTGCACATCCACTTGAAGCACGAGATTTTCGCCTATCTCAGCCGAGCTGACCTCGTCGCCGGTTCGCGAAACGATTCTCATGGAGCACGTGGGGGGCGGGCCGGTGTTCGCGATGGTGCCCGTTGTAGTTAACATCGACACATTGAACGCGAGCGTGACGTTCTGTTCGCCCGTTTGGTATATGCACTTGATGTGGAACGCTTTAGCGTTCGACGTTACCAGTTTAGGATGTTTCTGCATGACGAGCACGAAGCTTGCTAGGCCCTATAATAAAAACAAGTTTGTGTAGTGCTTTGCTTTGCTTTCTGCATAAAATTCTTAGATTCATATAATACTAATATTGCCGAATTAAAAATCCGTTACACTTACATTAACATGAACCAATCCACAGTCCCCGAAATGAACTGTGAAATCAATTGGGCTCTCTTGACTTTCAGTTGTATGTACTACAAGACGACACCGTTCGTCTTTACTATATCCTTTCACATAAAGCACGCCATTGAAGTCTTTAATTTTGAGGCTGACTCGCACACCGTCGGCTAAGCAATGGACCTATAAATAAAATAAAATATTTAATACGAGTTTCAGTTAAAAAGTTTTAAAGGAAGAACATGCTTTTATCTATTTTTCCTATGACAATTAATAAAATATAATTAATTACCTGCATATCCGGTAATGGGAAGTCTGTTCTATAAGTTATGTTTGGAGTAGTTGTGGCATTACATTGGACTTTCGCATTGCCGACATATCCGGTTATACATGTACAGCGTGATCGGTGTCCAACTCCTTCACAAGTAGCATATAAGCCACAAGGTTCTGCTTCACAAGCTTGCACACATTTACCATTAATACATCTAGCGTCATCATTACAATGATCGTCTGACCGGCATCCGATTGGAACACATTCTTCGCCCCTTGCGGTAAAGCCACGTTCCGAGTCGCACACGCATCTGCCGCGTGCGTCTACAATTTTACCCTCTAAATTGGTACAGGGCTCGCATTCGCCGTTTTCATTTACACCTTGACCATCGACGCATTTTGTCACAGGTGCTGAAAAAAATTAAATGTAAATTTTATGTGTATTTATTATAAATTTAACAACATCAAAATGTACTCCATTTAAAGTAAAATGGTAGAATCTAGTAATTCATTGAATTTAATTTTGCTTTAATGAAAGTTAATAATTTGATAATTATAACGTATTGATTAAAAATATAATAAATAAATGATTTGACTACATGAAACAATATATATTGACGTAAAATATTTCTAAAATTACTTACGTTTGTATGGTGTGCATTCCAATAGAGCATTTCCTTTGTATCCTTGTTCGCATTCACATATCATAGTTCTTACTGGATTTGTATCCGCTACTTCACATTTAGCGTTGATTCCACACGGTTCTATTTCTAAACAAGGATTGACACACTTTCCATCCAAACAAGCGGTTCCAGGAGGGCATTCAATATCAGAGGAGCACCGTTCTTCAGTTTTGTTGCAGCCACCTGAAGTGCTTTGGTAGCCGGGAGGGCATACACAGTAGACTTCGTGCAAGTGCACACGACATTCGGCCGGTTCTTTGCATGAAGTAATAGTGCAAGGTTCCACGCACTTGTTGTTGATACAGGATTTCTCAGGTGGACACTCAGTATTTGCGCGGCAAGCGATCGGTGAGCAAGCAATATTTGGATTGCCAAATGTTCCGAATTGGCATCGACAAAGTGCACGATGTTCTTCTCCATAACATTCTGCTAATTCTCCACATAGATTTGGTTCCGCTGCACAAGCTGGCACGCAACGGTTGTTTATACAAGTTTCATCATCGGCGCATTGACTGTCTGCACGACAAGTAACGGAGAAACAGCCTGTATGTGGATCACCAAGGAAGCCAGGTCGGCAAGCGCAAACAGGTTTATGGTCTCGTATCTGGCAATCTGTGTTGGGGCCGCAATCACAAGGGTTTTTACAGACGGATGTTATACAAGCGTGGTTTGACGTACAGTCATTATCAGCTTCACAAGCGACATCGGATATTGTAGTTGCAGGTCGGCATACGCCGCCTCCACCACTTATATATCCGGGCGGACAAGAGCATAGCATAGTGCGTACGGGTAGAGTCGCTAATACTTCACAATGAGCTGGTGTAGCACATGGACGCAACTCGGTACAAGGATTAACGCATTTGGCAGACAAACACGCTAGTTTAGATGGACAATCTGCATCGACAAGGCATTCTCCCGTAATATCAGGTCTACATTCAACGTACGGACTACCACTAAAACCATGTTCACATTTACAGACTGGTATGTGATTGCGCACTAAACAAATAGCATTTCGACCACAGTTGTTGTCAGACAAACAGGGGTTAACACATTTGTGTCCTCTGCAAAGTTTGTCTCGTGGACAATCGCCATTCGAGCGACATTCAATAGGAATACAATTTGAATACGCGTCCCCTTCAAAGCCAACGCGACATCTACAGAGTGGATGGTTTCTTTCCACGTAGCACTCAGCGTTAAATCCACAGGTGTTGTTTAATAAGCAAGGACTGACACAATTACCATTAACACAGGCTTCATCTGTTTGACATTCTGAGTTTGTGCGGCATCCAACAATACGACAGGCGCTGTAAGGATTACCGTCATAACCTTCTCTACAAGAGCAAACGGGTCTATGGTTTCGTATGAAGCATTCAGCGTTATCACCGCAATTACAGGGGTTTCTGCAGATTCTGTTAACGCAAGATTCTTGATCGCTACATTCACTATCTGAAGAACAGCTTAAAGGTGGTAATTGGACTGCGTCACAGGTTCCGCTTTCATTAGGAACATATCCTTCAGGACATTTACATATTAGTGTGCGGAATGGAATACTGTCTGATACTGAGCATCGGGAGTTTCCTTTGCATGGAGTCAGTTCATTGCAGGCGTCACGACATTCGTCCTTAAGACAGGCTTGGCCACTAGGACAATCCGCATCCATACGACATTCGGGTTGACCAACCACTTGAACTCTTTCGCATTGTACAAGAGGATCTCCCAAAGGTAAAGTTGCAGGGCATTTACATGAAGCAGCATGATTTTTAGCAAAACATTCAGCATTCGTTGCACAAGGGTTTCGTCCGGCGAGTGAGCATGCATTTTGACAAACACCATTTATACAAACACTGTCATCATTACAATCCGAGTTTACTTCGCATTCTGAAGCTTGGCATTTTGAAAATGGATTTCCTTTTGTTCCGGGAGGACATCTACAGTTTGATCTATGTGATTTTCCATAACATTCAGCACTAATAGCACATGGAGTTTCGATTAAGCATGGACTAACGCAAGCTCCGTTGTAACACATATCGCTATCTGGACACTCTCCATCTGACGAACAGCCCACTAAAAGGAAAAAAAAATTATTTAAATATCACGAATTAATGGATATAATGTCTTCTTTAATATTTAATTGAATTGAGCTTTGGATAACGTACCTTTAAAGCAATCTGTGTATGGATTACCGGAGAAACCGCGTTGGCAATAGCAAACTGGATGATGTCGCACTACATTGCATTCCGCATTTGTTCCACAGTTACATGGGTTTGCACAAGCTCCATTAATGCAGGCTTGTGATAGAGGACAGTCTGAATTTGCTTTACAGCCCACTGGTATTATTGAATCTTGTGACGCTATAACAAAAAATATTCAATTGAAAACTTTGATTTAACTACATTAAAATCTTAAAAAGAGGATTGTTCGAGGTATCGTTTATTAAAGGTGGTGATATAAAGTATATTATCAGCAGTTTAATAACATTTAACAACAACAACGAGAATTATTTGAAAACAGCAATAAATATTTTAATTAACTATTTATTGAAATAAAATTTCTTGTGAAAATGTTTAGAAAACAAAATCACTGTAATCTGCATTACCTTAAGTGTAAACATGAAAATACAGTTATAACTCACGTGGCACACAGCGTATTTTCGCGTCACCAGTGTAGCCCTTAGGGCAGGAGCATTGCGGTCGCGCCAGTACAACGCGGCAAAGCGCGGCCGGCCCGCACGCGCCGGCGCACGGGTTCACGCAAGTGCGTTCCATGCATGCTCGGTCCTCACCACACTCTTCGTCGCTGTAGCACTCGTAGATGGTCGGCTGTCGTGGTTCTGTAATATAGCATTTATTTATATTCATCATCATCAGCCCATATATGTTTTCACTGCTGGGACACAGGCCTCCTATGAGGCCACAATCCATATTTGTTTGGATTATGGCCTTATTAAATTATAATACATTATTATTCTCAGCAATATTCTTAACGTTAGACAGTAATATGGTTCACTATACCTGTATTACATTCAATCCTTGGATTGCCAGTATATCCAGCGGGGCATGTGCATCTTGCTACATGGTCTACTGATTCACACAGAGCGTTCTGTCCGCAAGCTGTAGATCTGCAGGCATCGACGCAACTTCCACGGCGGCAAATTTGGCTATTGGTACATTCTGAGTCAGATGCGCATTCCGCTTGCGGCGGGGCGCGACAGCCGGCATCAGGCGCCGCACGACCACCGTCTGAACAGACGCACGCTATCGCTCTCAATGGTAGTATATCTATAGTTCTACACAGAAGACCAGTTTCACACGGGTTGTCCTGGCAGAGATCAGCACAATGTGAGTTCACACAAGCGAAAGGCGACGCGCAGTCAGCGTCCACGGAACATTCTTCTACATTTTGTACTGTAACGCATCCGCGGAGGTATGGATCTCCAGATCGATCGGGTGGGCAGCTACATATGGCTCTGTGGCCCATTGGTGTACATATAGCCCCAGAAGCGCATGCATTCTCTGAGCAGACGGGTTGACAGACACGATTGAGTCGGTTGCAGGCTTTAGTGTCATCGCAGTCCTCATTGTACTGACAAGCGGCTGCGATACAGGCGCGTCGAGGGTCACCCTGAGTTCCTGCTGGACAGCGGCATGTCGCTACGTGGGCGATGACGTCACATACGGCGTTTCGGCCACATGTTGTTCCAAGGACGCAAGGATCTTGGCAGTAGCCGTTGACGCAGGACTTATCAAATGGACAGTTTTCATCTGCAGTACATTCAGCTGTAAAAAAGATAAATCATCAAATGTTGTGAGTGAGCGAGCGATATGCTTCAAGAGAAACATTGAGACAAATTTTAAGAAATGAATCGCTCAATATATTTATCAATAACAAAAAAATTACTTCAAAATATCGCACATAGATCATACAGTCGTATTGTGAATTGACAACTCATACATCTTTTTGAGTTAAAAAAGTCATCTCATTCTAAAATGTCGTTATCGCCAAATGACGTCATTTATAGTCAGGAATACATGTTTTTTCTGTGCTAGCTAAGACTAAAAAAAATACTGAAAAAATACAGACATTACTGTAAATGTCATAGTAATGTTTCAAAACTTTTATATCACACTAGCAAAATAAAGAAATTGTTTTGTTCTTTAATGGTCTTATAATAAATGAAATGTTATCAAATGCCACCGTATATCTCCTCTTTTTTCAAGTAGTTAAAAAGTATTCGGTCAACCACTCACGTGTATAACACGATCTAGCTGGGTCGCCAGCGGTGCCGGGCGGGCAGCGGCAGAGCGCGCGGTGCGCGGACGCCTCGCAGAGCGCACCGCTGCCGCATGCGTTGGCGCACGCGGACACGCAGCGCCGCGACACGCATGCTTCCGCCGCACCGCATTCCACGTCCGATAGACACACGCTACCTACGGCAGCTGCACACAATAATTCTTATATGTAATATGTAGTTAAATATATATACAAAGAAGATTACGTAAAACAACAATGGTAGAAAGCAGAAAGGTATTAAAGTCTCTTGTTTAGTTGTAAATGTAAATGTTTTTGAAAAATTTGATTTGAAAAGTAAATTTATAAATTGATATAGTGGGTACGTATACATACATCACATACATTGCTAGCGATAAGGCTTTTATGTACTTTGTACAGTGAAAAATATTAGTGAGGGATGTTCTCAATGGAATGTTTTATATTATCAGTATCAGAATGTACATTGTATGTACTGAATTTCCACCTTGACATATTATTATACTAGTTTTTTTTTTTTTTTAATATTACGTAAAATCTTACTCGGTGTGCAGGCCACATTAGGATCTCCCTGCAAAGGTGGGATACAGGAGCATGACGCACGGTGTGCGACCGCACGACACTCCGCGCCCGCGCCGCACAGCTGCGCGTCGCAAGCCGCCGTACATTGTCCGTTTAAGCAACGTTCTTCCTCACTACAGTGCGAATCTTCGCTGCATTCACCCCCTTGAGAATAATTGAGAGATTAAATGAGTTAAGTATTGCAATGTGTTGATGGGAACACGTCACCGTATGCGTTGATTTTTTTTTGTATTTATAAAGAAGTATATTGGTGAAATTTAACATTCGCACAATTGTTTTCTATAATCATATAAAAATATGCGAAATTTATTTATAATTTCGATGTGTTTAGATTGAACTTACTTATAGTCACTATGAATAAATTATAGATACAGTTTGTACAAAAATGTACCTATTATTACTATTCAAAATCATAAAATTCGAGCAATTGATGTGAAACTTTCGAGATTTTGTGTGGTTTGAACATAGTTGTATGTATATGATTTTATGGAGGCTTAATACATAATGATGTTATCACAGAAGATGTGTATATAAATGATAGTATTGCAGATTAAACGTGTGTAAAAAACTGCCAAACGTATTATTTGATTGTTTGGATAATTGTTGCTGTGTATTATACAATTTTGTACACGGTGGAAAATAATCAGTGACAGTATTTACATGCCAGGACGGTTTAATTACCAATACTCACAATTGGGTAGATTTTCTTGTCCTTCCATTAAATCGAAAATCAATTTGTCAAAATACTGCAAATAACAGGTTAACATAATTTAATGAATTTTTATGTTTTAACACTGTATACTCACTTGGATTGCATTGCAAGGAAGCATCGCCAGTCAAGGGTTTGGGACATTCGCACACTAAGGTTCGGAACGGCAGAGTGTTCGCAACGCGACACACGGCACGTGTACCACAAGATGTAGAGTCGCATGGGTTTTTACAATTTCCTTGCAAACATGCCAAGTTGGGACCACATTCGGCATCGCTTGAACATTCTACTTCTTCGAGGACTACAACAGAATGAAACGTTGCTTTGTAAGTGTATATGTATTTTCTTAATATACTATGTAATTATAATGCACTCAATATGGATATTTTCCACCCTATATTATTATAAATTACATGTTTATGTATCAAGGTAGGTAGGTATTTACCATAAAATTATAAATAAAATCTAAACTTTTTAATCAGTTTTATTTTATCATTTTGTGCAAATACGAAGATGAATTTGGATAATAAATGACGTATTTTTTATGTTTGATAAATGTTTTAGTGTATGAACTTACCGGGCTGGCATTGTATTTTGGGGTTGCCTGTTGTGCCACGTGGACATTCGCACACAGCCGTATGTCGTATAACCGAGCACTGGGCTCCCGGCGCACAGCTGCCAGGGCAAGGATCTTGACAGGCGTTGCTACGACACGCCAACCACGCCGGGCAGTCGTCGTCGACAGCGCACTCTTCCTGACGGCACTCGACCCAGGGATCACCCCGCGAGCCAGAGTTACATTCGCAGTTTGCGACGTGCCCGCGGGCTACACACTGAGCGTCAGTGCCGCAACGGATGCGAGAGCACACTTTTACACATGAACCGCTTTCGCAGCTCTCGTCGTAAGGACAGTCGTTATTACTATGACATTGAACTGTGGATTAAAATAAAAAATTTAGAAACACATTCATCAAAATAGTAATAGATCAGTTAGATATATCAGTTACATACCGGAATAGCATCCAGCGTAAGCGTCTCCTTCGTATCCAGGTAGACAAGCGCAAAGTGCTCTATGTTGTTTGGCGATACATCGTGCATTCAAGCCACAGCTGTTCTGAGCGCAAACTGGAAGGCATTTAGTGTCAACGCAAGCTGCGTTGTCGGCACATTGCTCATCTCTTGTGCACTCTGGAGTTGGAGGTGGTGGAGTAGATATTTTAATACGTTCACATCGAACAAGCGCATAACCTGTGTAGCCGATAGGGCATGAACATATAGCTGAATGTCTCACACCCGTACATATAGCATTTTCACCACAAGAATCTATGCATGGGTCGGAACATTTTCGATTTATACATGAACGATCACCAGAGCAGTCGTCGTTGACTATACACTCTGGGTATGAACAGAAGCCATCTCGACAGGTTCCATGCGGGCCACACGGATTCGGGTCACAAGGATCATAAACGGTTGGCGATGTTGTGGGTGCCTCTGTAAGATTAAAAACAAAAATTACAATATTATTTGCATTTTTATTTGAATACTAGCTGTGCCTGCGTCTTCGTTGGCGTGGATATCGGAACTTATAACTTTTTTTAGTGCGAAGTACTGTTGGAGGATACCGATACAATCTTTTATTTATTTATGCTAGTGCTTCTTTATAAACAACGCTATGGGTGGAACTATCTGGACATAGTTAACATACGACGAAGTGTACATAAGTGCTAATGCTAAGTTTACCTCAAAGAAATATTTAAAATTCATATATATATTGATAGACTGAACCGAATGCAATGAAACAAAAACTAAAAGTACTTCAAGTTACTCAATCGTTGTGTACAAAAATTATCTAAATTGCTTTTGTATATTTTACGTGATACCCGAACAAATAAACCGACAAACAGACAAACAGACAAAAATTCTAAAATGCTGAAAATGGGTTTAATTGGTTGTCCTTTAACACCCTGGCTATTTTATTAAGATTTTTTATGTATAAAAAAATTCTACAGTTTTATTTTATGTATAGTTTAAATTAATAATAAATCCTTCATTGTTACTACTGCTACTGTTAATTGCTTTTAAAATATCAAAATAATATTGTTTTATAATTTGTAAAAAAGAATTACCTCTTGCAACACAATTATTGAACGGATCGCCTGTGGTGGATGGCGGGCAAGAGCAAATAGGTGCATGATCGAAGACACGACACATAGCTCCATTGCCACAAATTCCTAGACATGGGTCAATGCATTTATTCCGGACACAAGCGCGATCTCGTGGACATTCAGAGCTGACGACACACTCGGGTCGACAACCAGACGATGAGGCGTCTCCACTAGTGCCACTTGGACAAGAACAAATAGCGTTGTTGTTCACAACTGAACAAATTGCTCCGGGTCCACACGGCGATGGTGTACATGGCGGCGCTACAATAACAATAACTTGCATTATTGAATGAAATATTTTTTGTTTATTAATATAATTGGATTAAGCAATCGATAAACAAAATCGGTATAGACGTTGTTGTTTTCCCTTATTGATATAATAAAGATTACTGTATTCTATTTGTAAAGTACCTGTTATCACTGTATCACATTTCTCAAACGCATTTCCTCTTGTTCCTGGTGGGCACGAGCACAGCGGCACATGGTTGACCGTTTCACAGTCGGCTCCCACACCGCAAGTGCCGTCACATGGGTCGCGGCACTTAGAGCGGATGCAAGCGCGCGTAGGAGAGCAGTCCGAGTCGGCGAGACATTCCGGCCGACAGCCAGTGTATGGATCACCTCTTAATCCAGGTTCACATTCACAGGAAGCACCACTACCTCGAGCGCGACATATCGCACCAGGACCACATGGAGAAGGATTGCAGGGGTCGTTCGGTAGTTTTTCTGTAACATTTTTTAAAATTATAGCGTGATTCCGTAATAACTTGGCATAGTTTTAAAGGGCAAAGCGGTACGGAAGCTTTTTCGATAGTCTTTTCGACGAGTTTGCGACTGACTATGTTTCGTTAGAAAAACCCATGCCTAAGTTTTTAAACCGAAAACATATCCGAATCGCGCTCTCGTTTTAATTCATTCTTTTAGCAATAATAATTTTACGTGTTGTTGTAAGATTAAGCAATCTTCCAACTCAGTCTGTCTTACGAATATTCTCGACGAGTCGACACTCTATAAGTGGGTTTCCAAGGGTGTTTGGAGGGCACTGGCAACGTGGTTCGTGTGCAGCTGGAGTACAGAGGGCGTTCAGGCCGCAAGCGCCAGGGCAAGGATCGATGCATCGCTTGTTGACACAAGTGAACCGCCACTCGCAGTCCGAGGAGCTAATACACTCGGGACGGCAGAATGGTGGATTGCCTAAATAGTTGTCTCGGCAGCGGCACGATCCACCAACACAGTCAGCATTAGGGCCGCATTCACTACAAGCTGATGGTATTTTCGGTTCGGACTGGACTGCTGTGGATAAATGATTATTATTATTTAATGTGTATTGATACTTTTTATGATTAACAATATTAAGGAAAGTGCATTAAATAAAAAAAAAAATGTATGAAACACATATTTTAACATTTTATGATATATTTTATGAATACATTTTTTTTATAACACAAATTATATGTCTGTATTCTTTAAGTTGTGTATTTTACCTGGTAAACAGCGAATAAATGGATCGCCTGTGTAGTGTATGGGACAACTGCAAATTGGAGAGTGCGCCATTGTATGGCAAATTGCATGCGTGCCACAACTACCGGGACATGGATCCTGGCACTTGTTGTTGCGACAGGCGAGGTTAGCGGTACAATCGGAGTTGTGTCGGCATTCAGGCCGGCAGGTAGGCGGCTCATCAAAGGTTGGTGGTCGGCAAGAGCAATGCGCAACTGTACCATCGGCACGGCATATACTATCTGGGCCACATGGATTTGGCATGCATGGATCGCTTACCACCGGAGCTAATAAGAAAGGCAAGAAAATGCAATAAGAAAATTATAATGAAATTTATTTTGTTTTTTTTTTGTAGATAGTTTTTAAAGATAGAAAGAACGGAAAACATTTCAACAGTGATAAGGTAAAGAAAGAAAAATTGAAAAAAAATATCGGTTAAGTGTCTTCGAAGCTAACATCCATTTGGATATGTTAGGCATCTTTTTCAAATTATAAATCTTACCTATAACGCGACGGCATGCAATAAATGGATCGCCTTGAAGTGGCGCAGGACATTCACAAATTGCAATATGATTATATACGTTACAAACGGCATCAGCTCCACAAGCGTTTATGCATGGGTCGACGCACTTGTAATTAATGCATGCTTGATTTTTTAGGCATTCATTATCACTGGTACACTCTGGTCTACATTCTATATAAGCGTTGCCGTGATAGCCTTGAATACAAGAACATGTGCCGTTTGAGCAAATAGCGTTAATTCCGCATGGGAATGTTGCACAAGGATCTGATGTCAAAGACGGGGTGGTTTCTGAAATAAATAAATGGGCTTTACTTTTTGTAAGTATGCAGCGTAACGAAGTAAACGAAACTCAGATTAGTAGAGAAAAAACCATAATTACAATTAAAATTACCTATCTTTTAGTTGTAATACAAACCTTTGATTATTGCATAACACCCGACAAATGGATCTCCACGGTATCCTTCAATACACGTACAAATTGCGAGATGGTTGATCGCTCTACATTGTGTATTACTTCCACACGATCCTAAGCAAGGGTCAATACATTTTTCACGAACACATGCCCGATTACTAGGACAATCTGCATTAATTGTACATTCCGGTGCACATTGAGGCGGAGTACCGATGTATCCCTCTTTGCAATTACAATTTGCAGAACCGCCAGAATTCCTACAGAAAGCATTTGGTCCACAGGGACTGGGACTACAAGGATTACCAACAGTATCGATTTGAGGTCTTTCCTTAACACAGCGTACAAATGGGTCTCCTTCATAACCAGGCAAACAAGTGCAATATGGGCTATGGCGATGAATTTGACATTGAGCATTTTCTCCACAGGTGTCCACACATGGATTGACACATTTTTGTTTAATGCATGCTTTATTCAGTGCACATTCTGAACTCATTACACATTCCGGTCTACAGTTTGGTGGATATCCCGTGTAATCCGGTAAACATGAACATATTGCTTGATTATTTCGAGCCAAACAAGTACTATGAGGACCGCATGGGGATGGTGTACAGGGATCAGATGGTTCTTCTGAAATAATATGCAAATTTCGTTATATTATATAATACTGTAAAGTTTACAAATAAAAATGAAATAAAAAATGCAAACTAACCTTGTTTAAGGATACAATTGTCATAGGGATTTCCAATGTATCCGAATATGCAGGAACATTTCGGTGAATGATCTACAGTTTGGCAGATTGCGTTGATACCACAGAAGCCAAGGCATGGATCGCGGCATTTATTATTTATGCATCCAAGACTTTGAGGACAGTCTGAATTAAGCAGACACTCTGGTCTGCATCCATCATATGGATTTCCATAGAAATCACTTATGCACACGCAACTTGCAGAGTTGTCACGTTCTTGGCAAACAGCATTTGGACCACATGGATTTGGTGTACAAGGTTTCGTTTTTTCAATAGGGTTTTGAACTTCACCTGAGAAGAGATATTCTTATTTAGCAATGTTAAAATGAGAGCAAGACCAGATAACCATATTGCCTTCTAAAGAACACTAATTGATCAGCGAATTACCTGTTATAATCACGCATTCGTTGAAAGGATCCCCTCGGTATCCCTGTTGACATGAGCATTGAGGCGAATGACTTACTACACGGCATTCAGCATTGCGAGCGCAAGCGCCCACACAAGGATCCACACATTTATTATTTATGCAAGACTTATCAAAATTACACTCGCTATTTGTGACACACTCTGGACGGCAATACGGTGGTTGTCCTATATATCCATTCAAACAAGTACACTGTGTCTTTCCATTTGTGTCTTTGCATAATGAGTTCGGACCGCATGGAGAAGGTTCACATGGACTCCTCTCTATAAGGGGTTCATCTGCAATTAAATTTTAAAAATTTATGAATATCCTTCAAACACATTTGAACTCTAAAAGTTATTGAAGTTAGCAGTAAAATCTTACTTTGAACTTGTAAACATTGAATAAAGGGATCTCCAGTCAATCCATTGCGGCAGTAACATATCGGTTTGTGATTGTGTATTTTACATTCAGCGTTGATACCACAAGAACCGAGACATGGATTCATGCACTTCTGGTTGGAACAAGATAATAATGCTGAACAGTCTGAATCGATCACACATTCGGGACGGCACGATGGTGGAGCTCCGATATATCCCAGTAGACAAGAACATACCGCCTGGTTTTGTATATTTCTACATACACTGTTTGGTCCACATGGTGAAGGAATGCATGGGTCAACATTTTCTTCGACAACTAAAACAAAATATAACATTAATAATTTAAACGTTACCATAATTTTTATTATCCATCCAAGGTAACTGTCATTTTGACACTTACCTGCAAGAGGAGCACAATATACAAAAGCATTGCCTGATGTATTGCGCGGGCAAGAACACATTGGAATGTGGTTGTAAACTTCACAGGTTGCGCCTCTTCCACAAAGATTGGTACATGGATTAACACACTTAGTGTTAACACACACTAAAGAAGATGCACAGTCCGAATTATGTGTACATTCAGGGCGACAACTCATGTAAGGATTTCCGAAGTAATTAGGTAAACAAGAACATCTGCCGTCATTGCATTGGGCATTAGCTCCACATGGATTAGGATTGCAGTTATCATATTTGTCTGGTATTGGCTCTGTAATAAATTATAAACATTTTAGTAATGCACATTGTTCATCCATCACATCATCAATACATTCTATTTGATACAATTAATCATAGGACAGAAAAGTATATTTATACATACCAATAGCTTCTTGAATAAAACAACTTTCAAATGGATTTCCTGTATATCCTTCTGAACAACTGCAAATTGCTGCATGTTGATGCACGTGGCATACGGTCTGTAGTCCACACGATCCAACACATGGATCTTTACATTTTTGGTTGATACAAGCCTTGTGGCTTGGACAATCTGAATTAATAGTACACTCAGGTCTGCAGTTCGGTGGGGTTCCTATATAATTTGACATACAGGAACACACGGGTGCTTTGTTCATGGTTTGACACAATGAGTTCGGTCCGCAAGGCGATGGCACACATGGGTTGGAATCCACTGATGGTATTTCTATTAAAAAATATTAAATTAAATTATTGGTCATTTGTAAAATCACTCTAATATTATAAATGTGTAAGTTTGTTTTGATGTTTGTCTGTCAATCACGCTGAACTAGTACTGAACGGATTTAGATGAAATTTGGTATACAGACAGGGTATGAGCTGACTTGGGTGATAGAATACTTTTTATCCCGATTAAATGCTTCCTTGGGATATAACAGGCATCTTGATATCCAGGCGGAACCGGGATGATCGTCTAGTAATTAAAATACAGTAAAAATTATAGAGCAGTTCATTATAGAGCATAGAACTTACTTGGGAGAAGCGCGCATCTTATGAATGGATCTCCTTCATATCCTTGTCGACACGAGCAAATGGGTGCATGGTTAACCACTCTACACTCGGCATTTTGACCACATACATTTATACATGGGTCTACACATTTTTGCTGAACGCAACTTTTTGTCGATGGGCATTCAGAGCTAACTGTACATTCTGGTCGACAGTTAGGAGGTACACCAAAATATTCTGGTGAGCAGGAACAAGACGCTAGGCCATTATTACTTTTGCATACTGTGTTGCTTCCACAAGGATTTGGCACGCATGGATCGCGTGACGTAGTTTCTAAAATACAAACATTGAAATCAGGTAAATGTTATTACATTATGTAATTATTACAAATCAATGACAAAAAAATAATGTGAAAAAATAAACTAAACTTACCTTCTTCCTTAATTATAATGTGGCAATAGGAATATGGATTTCCTGTGTAACCAGGAGAACAGGAGCATGATGGTAAGTGATTTACAACTTGACAAATTGCCGTTGAACCACATACGCCAGGACAGGGATCTTGACATTTATTTTTTAGACATGCTTTATTGAAAGGACAATCACTGTTAACTACACATTCAGGACGACATCCTTCATATGGATTTCCGAAATATCCTTCATGGCAACTACAAGCGGCAATACCTGATGTTGATAATTTACAATAGCTATTTGCTCCACAAGGTGATGGGTTACAAGGATCTATGACCTCCAATAGCTGTGGTACTAGGTAGCAAGATAAGAAAGGATCGCCATTATAACCATCTTCACATGTGCACATCGCTGTGTGAAGCCGCACTGTGCACTTTGTATTTGTTCCACAAGAACCCACGCACGGGTCTTTACATTTATAATTTATGCAGGCTTTATCAGGTGAGCATTCATCACTTGATGTACATTCACGACGGCAGTTAGGCGGTGTTCCTTCGAAAGTGGGTTGACAGGAACAAATATGGCCGTCACCAGTATTTGTCACTGAGCAAGCACTATTTGGTCCACATGGTGACGGAACGCATGGATTTTTAACTGGTTCCTCTAATTTTTGAACTGAAATAAAGAAGAAAAAATTAGTAAAAATTTGAGATTGATACTAATAGACACTATAAGATGCGCTAATAAAATAGAGTTATTATTTACCAAAACAATGCGTAAACGGAGATCCTGTATATCTTGGGGGGCAAGAACATACAGGGTTGTGGTTGATAACTTTACAATCAGCATTAGGGGCACATGATCCTGGACATGGATCTTGACACTTCATATTTATACATGCTAAAGATAGTGGACAATCCGTGCTTTGTATACATTCTGGTCTACAATTAGGTGGATTTCCCACATATCCTTGTATACATGCACATATTGCTTGTCCATTTGCATCTCTGCAAATACTGTTTGGGCCACAAGGAGAAGCGTCACACGGTCTACTCGTCGGTTCTGGAAATTAATTTATTTGTTAAGTTTAATTTATTTATTTTTCTTTAAGCATCTTATCACAATTATATCCTTTTGGGACGTAATATTTATAAATACGTACTGTCAATTTTCAAGCACTGTGTAAAGGCATCACCAGTCATACCAGTAGGGCAACTACATATTGCAACGTGATTGTAAACATTACATTCAGCGCCCAGTCCGCACATATTAATACATGGATTCACGCATTTAGAACGTAAACACGTTTTATCGATGGGACAGTCGGTACTAAGCACGCACTCTGGTCGACATCCGAAATACGGATCTCCTGTATATTCCGAGAGACATGTGCACATCCCGTTGTTGCAAACGGCGTTTGGACCACATGGTGAAGGATTGCAGGGGTCTTGTTTTTGTGGTTTTTCTAAAAAAATATTAAATGTGAATTTTAGATTAAATCTTAAAGGCATAATGGCTTCTTACTTTCTAAAAATTTTCTCTTCCTGATATAAAATCAAAGTTACAAAATACACTACATCTTTTTACATTATTAAAAATTTGCAAAACAAACTTTACCTTCAATTTTAATTGTGCACGCTGTAAAGGGATCTCCTATGTAACCTTGCGGGCATAAACAAACTGGTACGTGATTAACAACATTACAGATTGCGTGGAAGCCACATGAGCCCTGACAAGGATCTTGACACTTCATATTCATACATGCTCTATCGCTACTGCAATCTGTGTTAATTATACACTCTGGTCTACAATTTGGTGGACTTCCGAGGAATCCGGTCTTACAAGAACAGGACGGTATACCTCCCACATCGCGGCATTCAGAATTTAATCCACATGGAGAAGGAAGACAAGGATCTGTCGGTGCACTTAAAACTGGTTCAGTTTCAAGTACAATACAAACTGAGAAAGGATCACCCGTGTATCCATTTTTACATGAACATATTGGATTGTGATTGATAACTCGACAATCTGTATTAATTCCACAACCACGAGGACACGGTGATGTACATTTTTGGTTTTCGCACACTTTATCAAGTGGACATTCAGAATTAGTTAAACATTCAGGTCTACATGTAGGCGGTGAACTTTGATAGCCCGGCTGACATGAACAAACAGCAACATTATCTCGAGCATTGCATAAACTATTCGGTCCACAAGGTGATGGGTTACATGGATCCACTACTTCAGCTGCAAAAAACAATAATTTTAATTTAAAGGCATAACCATTAAAACATTATTATGGGGAAGTACTAAATAACATAACTTACTATGGGATTTATATGAACATATTTTATATGGATCTCCAAAATGTTGTTCGGGGCAGACACAGCTGGGTATGTGGTTTGTTACATAGCATTGAGCATTTATTCCACAAGTTCCCGGACATGGGTCGATACACTTATTTTTCTGGCAGGCCTGATTTGACGGGCAGTCAGAATTAATGAAACATTCAGGTTTACAGGAAACATATGGATCACCGAAATAACCCGGAAGACAAACGCAAGATCCAACGTTATCTTGTTCTTTACATTCAGTATTGCTGCCACACGGAGAAGGCACACACGGCGTCGGTCGTTCAATAACAGTTGGTTCTGATTGTAAAGTGCATTGAAGGAAGGGGTCGCCAACATAACCATTTTGACACAAGCATATGGGCGTGTGGCTGACTACTCTACAATCTGCGTTTATGCCACAAGCACCCGAGCATGGGTTGCGACATTTCCTATTAATACACGCCATGTTGGAAGAGCAATCAGTATTGCTTGTACATTCAGGGCGACATGCGGGAGGTGCACCAATAAACTCAGGCAAACATTTACAATCAGCTTCATCTCCAAGTTCGACACATTGTGAATTAGGCCCACATGGTGATGGCAGACATGGGTTTACACGAATGGGAGGTGAAGATTCTGTAATCGTAACGAAAATTATAACACGAGTGCAGGCAATTTAACGTAAAATATGCATTACAATTATTTTAATAATATATTTTATAAACTATAGAATTTATAAATCGCAAGGATTAGGTATTTCAAATTTTATTACGAAAACCATTCTTTTATTTTAAAAAAGATAAACAAACACAGCTAAATATATACTAATTAATGAGAAACTTACGAATTAGCTGACAAGCAGAGAATGGATCTCCTGAATATCCATGCAAACAAGTACACACTGGATTATGATTAATGACCATACAATTTGTGTGTTGGCCACAGGCGCCGGGACATGGGTCGATGCATTTCTGGTTAGAGCAAGCTTGGTTTAATGCACAATCGGAGCTGAGTACACATTCCGGTCGGCAGTTCGGTGGTGAACCTATATAGCCTGGCACACATACACATACAGCATGGCCGTTTATATCTCTACATTGACTGTATGGGCCACATGGTGATGGATTGCACATATTAATCGGCGTAGAATCTTCTGCAAATAAACCAACAAATAAATAATGGAAAAAAAAAACAACTATATCATAATAGATGTGAATCAGTTGGAAGGGCATTACCTCTTATTATGGAACAATAATTGAAAGGATCACCGCTGGTGCCACGTTGACAAGAGCACGCCGGTATATGATTGATTACATCACAAGTTGCGTTCATTCCACAAGTATTTGCACAAGGATCCTTACATCTGTTGTTTATGCAAGCCTTATTGCGAGGACAATCAGAATTCAGAATACATTCGGGCTTGCATCCAACATAGGGATCACCATAATATTCAGGAAGACAGTAGCACTCTCCATTATTGCATATCGCATTTGCTCCACAGGGAGATGAAGAACAAGGATCACTTGAAACTGATTCTAAAATAGAGTTGTATAGTATGATTTTCGTTGACTTTTAAAAGATTTCATTCGTATTTTATTACACACAACAATATTAATAATTTTTAACATATACGTAACATAACATTACGAATTAAATTATATATAGATTTAAAACATTATTCAATAAAATTTATATTAAAAATGACTCATAATAATATTCATAAAATATACATTACCTTCTAATTTGAAATCGCATCGGGTGAAAGGATCGCCTGTATATCCGGGAATACACGCACAGATGGGCAAGTGATTATTGACATTACATTCGGCATTAAGTCCACAGGCTCCAGGACATGGATCTCTACATTTATTATTTATACAAGCATTATCTGCCTTACATTCGGAACTTAATGTACATTCCGGTCGACACCTAGGTGGAGTTCCAATATAATTTTCAAGACAAGTACAACGAACGCCATTATATTCTTGACACTGTGCATTCGGTCCACATGGAGATGGTATGCATGGATTTCTTTGGGCTTCAAGTGGTGGAACCGATAAAGGAACTAAAAACAAAACACGCATATTATTATACAAAGCAACGATTTTCACCATTCTAAGCTCAATCAGATTTAAGTCTTTTGCTAATAATTTGTATCATGCTACATACCTGGCATACAAAATGAGAAAGGATCTCCAGTATATTGTTCCTGGCATGAACATATAGGGTTATGACTTATAACTCTACAATTAGAGTTCCTGCCACATTGCCCTTGGCAAGGGTCAACACACTTACGATTAATACAAGCTTTATCACTTGGACATTCGCTATTAATTGTACATTCTGGGCGACAGGTTGGAGGAGCACCAACGTAGTTTTCTAAGCAAGTACATATTGCTTGTGAATTCATTTCTCTACATAGACTATTAGGTCCACATGGTGATGGTGTACACGGTGTCACTTTGATATCTGGAAATTTAAGTAAATAAAATTCAAAGTTACATATTTTTATTAAAAATAATTACATTAAATATTTTATAAAGTTTTTTTTTTCAATAAATACATATTCTACACACCTTCGATTTTTTCCTTACAGTACGTGTACGGATCTCCAGAAAATCCAACTGGACAATAACATGAAGGTATGTGGTTCACAACTTGACAAATACCATTCGGTGCACAGGTGCCAGGACAAGGATCTCTGCATTTATTTTGAATACAAGCTAATGTTGGATTGCAATCGCTGTTCAATACACATTCAGGACGGCAACCTTCATAGGGATTGCCGATATACGAGTCTAAACATTTGCAAGAACCTGCACCGTTTCTTTCATTGCACTCAGCATTCAGTCCACACGGTGATGGTTCACAAGGCGAATTGTACTCTATTATAGAATCTAAAAAACATAAATCATTGTAATATTGTAAAAGTTTTTCAAACTTTTGAATATTGATTTCACATATGACATTATATAGTTAAAAACATTACCTCTAATAGGATTACAGGAAACAAATGGATCTCCTGTTTGTCCATAAGGACAAGTGCACATTAAGCCGTGACTTATTACCACGCAATCAGCATTGTAACCACAGCTGCCTGGGCAAGGGTCCTTGCATTTTTGATTTAAACAAACAAGGTTCGTAGAACATTCTGAGTTACTTATGCATTCAGGATGACAATTTGGTGGCGCTCCAATATAATCTGGCATACATGTACATGAAGGGGCCTCGCCTATAACTTTGCAAATTGAATGTGGGCCGCAAGGTGAAGGTGTACAAGGATCTACAGGTGGTAAAGGTGCCGAAACTAAAACATATATTAGAAAACACATTAAATTATGCAGATTAAAAACTTAATTCAATCGGTTGAAAGTTATAAGAAGGATGTTTTTACCGATAGGTGCACAGTGTGAAAATGGGTCCCCTGTTTGTTGCGGTGAACATGAACATATGGGGTTATGATTTATAACTTCACATCGAGCTTCATAACCGCAACTACCGATGCAAGGATTTATGCATTTATAATTATTACAGGCCTGATTCGAAGGGCACTCGGCACTTATTGTGCATTCTGGACGACAAGAAGGTGGGCTTCCAATATAGGTTGGCAAACAAGAGCATATTGCTTGATTATTTATGGCTCGGCACTGACTGTTAGGTCCACATGGATTCGGACTGCACGGTTTGACTTCAGAAACTAAAATCAATAACAATTATAATTTTCATCAATAACAATAATCAATAACTTTTAATAATGCCACTTTCACCAAACACGTTTATAAAAACGGAAAAAATAACTTACCTTCGGTTTTATGGCATTCGACAAATGCATTACCAGAGGTTCCAATCGGACATGTACAAATAGGAATGTGATTGTAAACGTTGCATTCAGCACTAGGCGCACACATTTCAGGACAAGGATTTATGCACTTGTTTCTGGAACATACTTTTTCTGTTGAACATTCCATACTTGTGATACATTCAGGTTTACATCCCGAGTAAGGATCGCCAAAATATTCATCAATGCAAGTGCAAATACCGTTGGAGCATTGGGTATTAAATCCACAAGGACTCGGGTTGCATGGATCTGGTTTTTGTTCTTCTATGAAATAAAAAATAACAAATGCATTAATCATAGTGATTATAAAGCTTCGATAAGTCAAGCGCTATATTACTTACCTTTAATTTGTTCTACGACATAGCAGCGGCTAAATGGGTCGCCAGTTAAACCTCGTTGACATGTACAAGCTGGGAAATGGTTGAATACTGTACATTGAGCATTTATTCCACAACTGCCAGGGCAGGGATCAATGCATTTCATATTGATGCATGCTTTGTTAGATGGACAATCCTGATTAATAGCGCATTCTGGTCTACAATTCGGTGGTGCTCCTTGGAAATCTGGCATACAACTGCATACTGGCATACCATTATTATTCCGACATATTGAATTTTCTCCACATGGATTGGGAACACATGGGTCTGTTTGTGGAGTATCCTGTATGGGTACTAGAATAAAAAATATAATTATTTAATATCTACTATGAGACCGTGATTAAATAGTGTCTGTAAAATTTTATTCAAAAACTTACTTTGTAAATAGCATCGTGTGAAAGGATCACCAGTGTACTGAGATTTACAGGAGCATATTGGACTGTGAGCTATAACTCTACACTCAGCGTTAAAGCCACAATGACCCGGGCATGGATTGGCACACTTTAGATTTATACATGCTTTATCTACAGGGCATTCAGAACTGATAGTACACTCAGGGCGGCAACCTGGAGGTGATCCAGTATACTGAGGCATGCAAGAGCATACACTTTGATCGTTTACTGCACGACAAATACTATTTGGTCCACAAGGATTTGGCACGCATGGCGTCACCGGTTCCATTTCTTTTTCTGAAAAAAAAAAAGTGAATGCATCTTAGCTGATTTCCAATATAATTAACTTACGTAATAAGTTCTAACAATAATATTTGTGTACCTTTTATGATGTCGCACTGTTGATATGAGTCACCTGTATATCCAGGAGGACAATTACACGATGGAAGATGGTTTACAACAGTGCAGATTGCATTAGGTGCACACGTACCAGGACAGGGGTCTTGACATTTATTACGAATGCAACTTTTATCCGGTGTGCAATCTGAATTAATTGTACATTCAGGTCGACATCCCTCGTATGGATTGCCAATATAATTAGGTAAGCAAGAACAAGAACCGGCTGAATTATATTCCTTACAAACAGCATTAGATCCACAAGGTGATGGCATACATGGTGAAGACTGTTCTTGAATTTGTTCTCTTTGGATGTAGCAATTTGTAAAGGGGTCACCAACATATCCTAATCTACAGAAACACATAGGTGAATGGCTGATTGTTTTGCATTCTGCTTCGGAACCACATGCACCTGTACAAGGATCCACACATTTTTGATTTATACATGCTTTGTCACTTGGACATTCACTATTGCTGCTACATTCTGGTTTACAATAAGGCGGTGAGCCAAAAAAGTCCGGTAAGCAAGCACACGATGGAGCTCCAGAAATTTCTTTACAAATGGCATTAGCACCACAGGGCGATGGTGCACACGGTGAAACATCCATTAATTGTGGCCCTGAAAATAAGATACATTAAGCATTTTTTGTTTGTTGTTAATTTCCCTGGTTTGACGCGAAGTTTTATATTTATATATATATAAATATATATTTTATATATAAATTGTCATATTATTCTACTTACTATAGGGAATGCATCGTACAAATGGATCTCCAGTGTGTTTTAGGGGGCAAGAGCAGATGGGATTGTGTTTAACAACTTGACATATAGCTTCAGCTCCACAAGATCCTTTACATGGATCAATGCATTTTTGATTACTGCATGCTTTATTAAGAGGGCAGTCTGAACTGACTACACACTCCGGTCGACATAGTGGAGGACTACCAATGTAACCAATAACACACGAACAAACTGCTTGTCCATTAATTTCTCGGCACTGACTATTTGGTCCACAAGGAGATGGAAGGCAGGGGTTTGTCAAGACTGGAACTAAATCAAATTTCGTCATTAATAACAATTATTTCTTAGTTAGTATAATATCCCAGTATGTGTTTTTATTTAATTTAATACCTGGTATTTTTTCGCATCCATAAAAGGCATTACCAGTCATACCATGAGAGCAACTGCACATAGGTACGTGATTTATGACTTCACAAACAGCAGTTGGTGCACATGTATTTAAACAAGGGTTCACACATTTATTCTTTACACATGCCATATTTCGATTGCAATCAGTGCTCAATACACATTCAGGACGGCAACCTACATATGGGTCACCTTGATAATTATCGACGCAAGAACACTTTCCATCGGTACATACTGCGTTTGTCCCACAGGGCGATGGGTTACAGTTATCTGTCGTATCGTATTCTGTAAAAATATATTGAAACATTATGTGAATATTCATAGTTTATTTATACAATAATTTTAAATACAACAAACTATACATCAACATACCAGGGTTCAATTTCGGATTACAAGCAGTAAATGCGTCACCAATATAACCTTCGGGGCAGGTGCAGATGGGTGTATGTCGAGAAACTGTACATAATGCATTTATACCACATGACCCCTGACATGGATCTCGACATTTTTGTTGAATACAAGCTTGAGATGTTGGACATTCAGAGTTAAGCGTACACTCTGGTCGACAATTTGGCGGGTTACCAATATAATTATCCATACATGCACAGGAAGGTATGTTTGCAACATCTCGACAGATTGCATTTGGTCCACAAGGAGATGGTAGACATGGATTTTTATACGGTTCTAAAACAGCGTTTGCTACAGGAGCTGTAAAAGTATGTTAAAGTTGAGTTAGATCGAAACAATAAAATACAGTTTTGTTTCTTATGTATAGTATTCATTAATGTGATATAAAAATATGCCTTATATACTTACGTGGTAATGGAGTGCACTTAGAGAACGGGTCACCTGTATAAAGAGATTTACAGTAACAAATCGGACTGTGGTTAATTACTCTGCACTCCGCATTCGCTCCACAGGCGTCAATACAAGGATCAGTACATTTTTTATTAATACAAGCTTTATTTTTTGAGCATTCTGAGCTTATAACGCATTCAGGATGACAGCCAGGTGGAACGCCTATAAAGTCTGGTAAACATGAGCACACAGCCTGTTTATTTACTTCTTGACATCTACTATTGGGACCACATGGTGAAGGACTGCAAACATTTACTGTAATGTCTTGTTCTCCTGAAAGTCAAATTAGAAGTAAATGAAAAAGTTAAACTGCAATTGATTCATAATAATACGTCATAGTTTTATTTAGTAAGCTTACTTTGTATCCAACAATGTCGGAATGGATCTCCTGTATGCCCTTGAGGACAAGAACACGATGGTGCGTGATTCACAACTTGACAAATAGCATTTGTTGCACAAGAGCCTGGACAAGGATCTTGACATTTATTTTGTAAACAAGCTTTGTTTGATGGACAGTCTGTATTTACAATACATTCAGGCTTACAACCTTCATAAGGATTGCCATAATACTCAGGCAAACAAGTACATGAACCTGCATCCTTGAGTTCCTTACAAATAGCATTCGCACCGCATGGCGATGGCTGACAAGGAGTTAAAATTTCTTGTATTATTTCTGTTTTCCGACATTCTCTGAATGGATCTCCGGTATAATCAGGTGAACAGAAACATGACGGTGAGTGGCTGATAACATGGCAGACTGCATTTAAACCACATGATCCAATACAAGGATCAACACATTTCTCATTTATGCACGCAAGATGTGTGGAACACTCAGAGTTAGTTATGCATTCAGGTTTACAATGTGGGGGTTTCCCAAAGTATCCTTGCTGACAGGTGCAAGTTGGCGATTCCGAAACTACCTTACAAATCGCATTTGGACCACATGGTGATGGAATACATGGATCTTGACGTTCAGGTGTGAATGCTTGTAATACACATCTTATGAAGGGATTTCCTGTATACGATGTGGGGCATGAGCATATGGGATTATGATTGATAACTTGACACTTAGCGCCTATACCACAAGCGCCTAGACATGGTTTAATGCATTTGCTATTTGTACATGCTTCATCAGGAGGACAATCAGAGCTTACAGCACATTCAGGTCTGCAGGAGGGTGGTAGTCCAATAAAACCTACCAAGCAAGAACAAATAGCTTGCCCATTTATATCGCGACATTGGCTGTTCGGACCACAAGGGGAAGGACTGCAAGGTTGAAGGTTAACAACTGTAACAAAACAGTTTTTTTTTAATAATACAGATAAGTACGCTAATAAATAAATATTTTAAAATAAATTGAACTTACTTTCAATGTTTGAGCATTGTATGAAAGCATTTCCAATCATATTTTGGGGACATCTGCACATTGGTACATGGTTAATGACTTCACAAATAGCATTCGCCGCACAAACTTGCGCCTTACAAGGATCCACACATTTATTTTTATAACATGCTCTATTTCTATCACAATCAGAACTAAGCGTACATTCTGGACGACATTCGAAGAAAGGATCCCCGTAGTAGTCGGGCAAACATGAACATTCACCATTATCACAGATGGCGTTTGGCCCACATGGTGAGGGGTTACAAGGATCTGTCGTTTCTTCTATTACGTCTGCAACTGATCATGAAATTTTTTATACAATATTAAATTAAATTAGTGTAATATTTCAATAAAAATATCTAGAATAAAATGTACCTTGTGGTTTACATTCAGTAAACGAGTCTCCAACGAAATTCACAAGGCAACTACAAATAGGAGTGTGATTTTTTACTATACATTGTGCATTTATACCACATGACCCAGGACATGGATCTTTACATTTCTGATTAATACAGGCTAAGTTGCTGGAACAGTCAGAATTTATCACACACTCTGGTCTACAATTAGGTGGGGCACCTATAAAATCTGGTAAACATGTACATGTAGGTATGTTTCCTATTTCTAAGCACTGACTAAATGGTCCACATGGCGATGGTAAGCATGGATTTTTTGAAGGTTCTTCAATATCCTTAAAAATAATTGGGTAACATCGGCTAAATGGATCACCGGTATATTGGTCTTTGCAGGAACATATCGGACTATGGTTTATACTGCGACATTTAGTGTTTTGACCACACTGACCAATACAAGGATCAGTACATTTCTGCATTACACACGCTTTATCAGAAGGACATTCAGCGCTGACGACACATTCTGGTCTACAATTAGGAGGAGAACCTTTGTATTCGGGAATACAACTGCATATAACTTGATCATTTTTGTATTTACAAATACTATTTGGACCACAAGGAGAAGGAGAGCATGGATCCGTAGTTATTTCAATTTCTGAAAACAAAAAGGAGAAAAATACATAAAAATAAAGATTTATAAAAAAAATTATCATAAAAAGAGAAAAAATAATTACCTTGTTTGTAAATACAATTTTTAAACGGATCTCCTGTGTAACCAAGGTTACAAGTGCATATTGGAGCATGGTTGACAGCATGGCATTGTGCATTTATACCACAAGTTCCAGGGCATGGATCTTGGCATTTATTTTGCTGACAAACTTTATCGGACGGGCAATCCGTGTTAACTATACACTCTGGTCGACAACCTTCGTAAGGATTTCCAAAGTAGCCCGACAAGCAAATACAAGAGCCAACATTATTGCGTTGCTTGCAAATAGCGTTAGTGCCACACGGAGAAGGAGAACATGGTGATAGTTGTTCTATGGCTTGAACGCTGTTAATTTCACAAGAAACGAATGGATCACCAACATATCCTTGGGGACACATACAGTTTGGTGTATGGCTCACAACACGACATTCAGCAGATGTACCGCAAGCACCCGAACATGGATCATTGCATTTATTATTTATGCATGCCATATTATTTGGACATTCGCTGTTACTTGTACATTCAGGGCGACAATTTGGTGGAGATCCAATGAAATTCGGCATACAGGAACATGAAGGAGATTCTTGTCCTTTCTGACAGATCGAATTTGGTCCACAAGGCGAAGGAGTACAAGGATCAGTTTGTGGACGTGTTTCGAGTGCTGAAACAAAAAGGCACAATAATTATAATCATTCTGTATTATTTCTTTAAATTTTAAGTGAAGAAATATAAAATATCAAAAAAACCATCCTTAATTTATATAAAAGGGTACTAACGTTTCGGAACACATCTGCTGAATGGATCTCCAATGAAATCATTTGGACACGTACATATTGGATTATGATTAATTACATCACACAAAGCGTTGAGTCCGCATGAACCTACACAAGGATTAATACATTTGTGATTATTGCAAGCTTTGTTCAATGGGCATTCAGCACTAGTTGTACATTCTGGTCTGCATGTTGGAGGGTTTCCTAAATAGCTTGGTATGCACGAACAAACGGCAACTTTGTTTATTTCACGACACTGGCTGTTTGGTCCACAGGGACTTGGATAGCACGGGTTCGAAGGTGTGAGGGCTGAAAAAATATTCACATTATTAACAATTTTTTCAATAAAGTTTATATTTGGATATGCTTACATTATAAAATAAATTGTTTACCTTGAATAGCATTACAAGAAACAAAAGCATTGCCCGTAAATCCTGTCGGACAACTGCACATTGGAATATGGTTGATAACTTCACAAATGGCGTTAAGGCCACAAGTATCCGGACAAGGATTGTGACATTTTTTATTGAGGCATATTTGTTGTCTTTGGCAATCAGCACTTGTTGTACATTCAGGTCTACAACTGATGTACGGGTCACCATGATAATCAGGAAGACATGAACACTCTCCATTGTCACATATTGCATTGGATCCACATGGTGATGGGTTACATAAATCGGCTTCGACCGGTTCTGAAATATATTATAATAAGTGTGGTAAACATAAACTACAACAATTTTTTACGCGGTAAATAATTAAATTTACAAAGAATCTTTGTATCTTTACCTCGCAAAGGCTGCAATTCGCATCTTGTAAATGGATCACCTTTATATCCTTCTAAACATGTACATATAGATAAATGTTTAATGACCATACACTGTGCATTAGAACCACAGGAACCGGGACAGGGATCTCTACATTTTTCATTTATACAGGCAAGAGAACTAATACAATCTTCATTAGAAACACATTCTGGCCGGCAGTTAGGCGGACTACCTATGTATCCTGTGGTACAAGAACATGAAGCCTGACCATGCACGACCTGACAATTTGCATTCGCGCCACATGGTGAAGGAAGGCACGGATCTTTGATTTCATCTAACTGTGGCAATGGCACTGAAATAAATAAAAAAAAAACAAAATTAAATAACTTCCAATCTAGCTTACATATGATATTATAATATGGCTTAAATATGATATTATAATACCTGTTTTTTTATAACATCTAGTAAATGGATCACCAGTAAAACCTGATTGGCAACTACAAATAGGATTATGGTGAATCACACGGCATTCAGCTTTCAGGCCACATGTCTTGGGGCATGGGTCAATACATTTCTGATTAACACAAGATTTATCTTCAGAACAATCAGAATTATATATACATTCTGGTCGGCATTCGGGTGGTTCGCCAATATAGTTAGGCAAACAACTACATATTGCCTGATTATTACTATTCTTACACTGACTGTATGGACCGCAAGGACTAGGCTGACATACATTAGTGGTCTGTACAGATAGAGCTGAAATAAAATAATATAATTTTATTTTTCTTTTACCAGAATATAAATAGGCATCATATGATTGTTGTAGCATCGATACGTTATTATATGGAACAATAAACTAGAAAAAGCGAAATTTTATTATGTTTTAATAGATAATTATAACTAAGCAATATATCTTACGTTGTATAATATTACATCGCCGCCTTGGATCACCCGTGTAACCATTTGCACAGATACATGTAGGTAAGTGGTTTATTGTTAAGCATTCTGCATTTATTCCACAAGAACCAGGACAAGGATCTTGGCATTTATTGCCTACACAGGCCCGGTTCTCAGCACAATCAGAATCACGAACACATTCTGGACGACATCCTTCATATGGATCGCCAAAGTAGCCCTCATTGCACGTGCAGGACCCTATATTATTTTGTTCTCTACATGCTGCGTTTGGTCCGCATGGTGACGGGAAACATGGTGTTAAAATTTCTACAGTAGTATGGACAGAACATCTCGTAAATGGATCTCCAGCATATCCTTGTGGACAGACACACATAGCGGAGTGGCTTACCACATGACATTCGGCATTTTCTCCACAAACCTGTATGCATGGATCTTTACATTTTTGATTCATACAAGCTAAATGGGGTGAACATTCACTGTTACTTATACATTCTGGTCTGCAATATGGTGGCTCTCCTTTAAATTCTGGCAAACAACTACAAGAAGGAATGCCATTGTTTTCCTGGCAAATTGCATTTGGACCACATGGTGAGGGTTGGCATGGAGCAATAACCTCTTGAGGTGTATCTGCGAAAGATATTTTTTTATTTATTCTTTATTGCACTTATTTAAAGGGAGAGAAAAAAACAAACAAACAGGTAAAAAGCTTAAAACTAAGTACAATAAGCGGTCTTATCGCTTTAGAGCAATTTCTTCCAGTTATCATATTATTTTTATAAACGAATACAACTACCCCATTATTTTATAAATATATTAATTGAACTGAGTTAATGTAATATCATAAAACTTATTACTTACTCAGAGTAAGGTGACACTCTACGAATGGATCGCCTGTGTATTTTTCCTGGCAAGCACAGACAGGATTATGGTTAACAACTTCACATGTTGCTTTAACTCCACAAGCTCCAAAACATGGGTTGATACATTTTTGATTCATACAAGCCTTTTCCAAAGGACACTCAGCGTTTCCTATACATTCTGGTCTACACGCTGGTGGTACACCCAAGTATGTAGGTAAACATGAACAAACAGCTTGGTTGTTTACAACTCTGCATTGACTATTAGGTCCGCATATGGCTGTGTTGCAAGGATTTTCAATTGGTTGAACTGAAAGAAATATGCAGGCGTTTATTAATGATTTTTAATATTGAATAATTACAGTCAAGTAAATATAAAAAAATCTAACAAACTTTAAACTTATATAACCTACCTTTCATTTGATTACATGCAATAAATGCATTTCCAGTATATCCAGGGCTACAACTACACATTGGAATATGATTAACGACTTGACAATTTGCGTTCTGGCCACATGCGTTTATACATGGGTCAATACATTTCTTTTGGCTACATGCCTTGTTTTGTTCGCAATCAGTGCTAAATACGCACTCTGGTCTGCAGTTAAAGTAAGGGTCTCCATGATAGTCTTTTGAACACTGACAATAGCCATTTATACACTCTGCATTTGATCCACATCGAACATTTGTGCAGGCATCAGTCACCGTTGCTTCAACTAAGTAAAAGAATAGAAGTTTTTTCGATTTGAAATGATTTGAGTAAATAATAATTAACTAGCTTTAAAACTACACAACAGATTTTGATATTTTTTTTAAATAGATAGAGTAATTCAAGAGGATATGTATAATAACATATATTAAACTGCTCCAAATCTAACGAATGTAAAAAAAGTTTTATGTTTTATTTCTCGCTCAACAGATAAAAATTTACCTTGTAATGGTTGCGGTCTACAGCTTGTAAACGGATCACCAATGAAACCCGTCAGGCAAGAACAAATGGGAATGTGATTAAGAACATGACATGACGCAGACAATCCACAGGATCCTAAACAAGGATCTTGACATTTAGAGTTAATACACGCCCGGTCACTAGGACAGTCAGCGTGTATTGTGCATTCGGGTCTACAATTGGGTGGACTACCGATAAATTCTGGCATACAAGAACATGATGGTGAAGATCCAATGCTACGACATTCAGAATTAGGTCCACAAGGTGATGGTATACAAGGATCAATGGGTTCTGGAGGCGAGGAAACTGAAAACAAATAATATGATTCATGATCATATTCTCTAATATTAATTAATATAAATGAAATATAAATTAATATAATGCAATTTTTTACTTACCAGGAGATAGACTGCAAATTGTGAAGGGGTCTCCTACATAAGAATGTTTACATGAACATATGGGACTGTGATTTATTACTTTGCAGTTGGAATTGATACCGCATGCGTTGTCGCATGGATTAACACATTTATTGTTTATGCAAGCATGTTCTCGAGAACATTCTGAATTAGCAACGCATTCAGGTCGACAGTTTGGAGGAATTCCAACATATTCCTTTAAGCACGAACAAATAGCTTGATTGTTTATAACTTTGCATTGGCTATTTGGCCCACACGGTGTTGGATAACAAACATCAGTGGGTAATAATGGCGGTGCCGCTTCTAAAAACAAATAAAATCAACATTTCATATTTATTATCACATATATAAATTAAATAAGTTTAAATTAATTTACTTATTTATTTATTAGCAAGGACAAATATTACATTCACAATGATGCTCTGCCTTCTGAACTAGGTTATTACCTGTATCTCAGAAGACAGTGACTTCCTTTAACTTCAAATACATAATATTTGTAATTTCATTTTACAATTTATGATTAAAAGTAACGTAAAATAAAATAATAATAATAATTAATAGAAATAAAAAAAAATCATTTACATTTTAGGCTGATGAAGCATATTATGGTTTAGTTTAAATCTAAATTTAAGTTTAAATTTAAATTATAACAACTATTTTATTTCTAACCTTGATAAACACAATTTCTGAAAGGATCTCCTGTATAGCCATTGATACATGTGCATAAAGACGCATGATTAACAACTTGACATAACGCATTCGACCCACAACTTCCTGGACACGGATCAACGCACTTATTATTTGTGCAAGCCTTGTCGTTTGGACAGTCCGTATTCACTACACATTCTGGTCTACAACCTTCGTAAGGATTTCCAATATAGCTCTCAATACAAGTACATGATCCAGCATTATTCTTTTCTTTGCATATAGCATTAAATCCACATGGTGATGGTGTGCATGGATTGGAATTTATTTGCTCTCGTAGTGGTTCTATTACGCAATTGAAAAAAGGATCTCCTGTATATCCATACGTACACATACAGTTCGGTGAATGGCTGATGACCTTACACTCTGCGTTAATTCCACATGCACCTTCACATGGATCAATGCATTTCATATTAACACAAGCCATTTGTACAGAGCATTCTTCATTACTTGTACATTCTGGCCTGCAATATGGTGGTTGGCCTTGATAATTTTCTAAACAGGTACATGATGGAACATCATTTATAATTTTACATATTGAATTTGGTCCACATGGTGACGGAGAACACAAATTATCGGAAATTGGCGTTTTTTCAGCTAGAATAAACACAACTATTTAGTTTCATAAAAAAACATATCCAATTAAATAAAATGCACTGAAGAGGAATAATACGTACGAAGCTTATAACAGCGTGTGAATGGGTCTCCAGAGTAAGCGTCTGGGCAAGTACATATTGGATTATGGTTTACTACTTTGCACTGAGCTGTAATTCCACAAGCGCCAATACATGGATTTACACATCGTTGATTAGTGCATGCTTGATCTAGTGGACACTCTGCACTAATTGTACATTCTGGCCGACAGGTGGGTGGACTTCCAATGAAATTTGGAGCACAAGAACATACGGGTTGACTATTGGCTACTCTGCATTGGCTATTGGGACCACATGGAGATGGATGACATGGATTGATATTTATTGGTTCTAAAAAAAGAAATCACATCAATAGTTTATCTTTAAAATATAATGTTAATGGTCTAAACTAGAACTCTTTATGTACTCACCTGATAAGAGATAACATTCGATAAATGCATTTCCTTGCATTCTATCTGGGCAACTACACATAGGTACATGATTAATAACATTACATTTAGCATTTGAACCGCATGTTCCAGGGCAAGGATCTTGGCATTTATTTTTGATGCAAGCTTTATCACGTGCACAGTCAGTGCTAAGTGTACATTCAGGTCGACAACCAATATATGGATCACCATGGAATTCAGCAAGACAACTGCATTTTCCATCAATACACACCGCGTTTGTTCCACATGGGGATGGGTTACATAAATCAATTTCAACTGTAAAATGAAATATTATAATAATCATTTTATTAATTTTATGTGCAATTTAATATAAAATACGGAAAATAAAAGTACAAGAGAGTGATTTATAAGTTTTGCATACCGTTATGTGGTATAGGAATACATTGTGTAAATGCATTTCCGGTAAAGCCTTCTTCACAGTTACATATTGATACATGGTTTCTCACAAAACATTTAGCGTTTATTCCGCAAGACCCAGGGCATGGATCTTTACACTTTTGATTAATGCAAGCCAGGTTGCTAGCACAGTCTTCATTTATTATACATTCTGATCTGCAATTAGGTGGGCTTCCTTCGTATTTAGGTAAGCATGAACAGGAAGGCAGGCCGTTCAAATTTCTACATTGTGAATTTGGACCACATGGTGATGGAATACAGGGATCGACTTTTGGCTGAACTTCTAATGCAACTGGAGTATAAAAAATAATTAAATAAGCAAAAATCAATAAGATGACATAAATAAATCTACTTTTATAAATAAACTTACCGATAATTTTATAACAGGTCGAAAAAGGATCTCCTGTATATAATGGTAAACATGTACAGATTGGACTATGATTAATCATCTTACAATTTGCATTTTGACCACAGGGTCCAGGACACGATGTATGACATTTATAATTTTTACACGCCTTATCGGTGGGACACTCTGAATTTAGAACACATTCCGGGCGGCAGTTTGGGGGAGATCCAAAATATTCAGGCAGACACGAACAAACACTCTGACCATTTGATATTCTACATTGACTATTAGGTCCGCATGGTGATGGATTACATGGATCTGCTTTCACTTCTTCAAGTTCTAAAGAATAAAATGAAGAAACATAGAATAAGATTACAAAGAATTCTTCACAAGTTGTAAAATGTGTATGTCTCATAGAAAGGTTGACTATAAAATAATTTAATTTACTTACGTAAAAGTGCGCAATGCTGGAATGGATCGCCCGAAAATTGTGATGGACAAGTGCATAATGGGGAGTGATTAACAACTTGACATTCTGCATTTATAGCACAAGTACCAGGACATGGGTCTACGCATTTATTTCTCGAACATGCTTTATTACTCGGACAATCTGAATTTACAATACACTCTGGTCGACATCCTTCATAAGGATCACCGAAGTATCCTTTCAGGCACACACACGCTCCTGTAGTACCTCGTTCAATACATTCAGCATTTGGTCCGCAGGGAGATGGTGAACATGGATTGGATTGTTCAATTACAGAAAGTGCATTTAAAATACACTGCACAGATGGGTCGCCCTTATATCCTTCAGGACAAATACAAATTGCTGTATGACTAACCACACGACACTCAGCATTGGTACCACATGCTTCGTTACATGGATTTAGACATTTTCTATTAATACAAGCTAACGACGAAGTGCATTCACTGTTGGAAATACACTCCGGACGACAATTTGGTGGAGCACCTAAAAAGTCTGGTAGACATTGACATGTAGCTGTTCCAGTCGCTGATTCTTGGCAGATTGAGTTGGGGCCACAGGGTGATGGTTGACAAGGATTTACTGCGATAGTTGGTTCCGATAATGCTGCGAAATATACAAATGTTATTCATAATAAGTTAAAGAAATTATATATTGTACATGCAAAGGAAAACAACTTACGTATATTAATGCATCGCGTAAATGGATCTCCAGTGTATGTAGGCGGGCATGTACAAATAGGATTATGATTTATAACTTGGCACTTAGCTTCTACTCCACATGCTCCTACACATGGATTTATACATTTTTGATTGCTACAAGCTTTATCTAAGGTGCAGTCCGAACTAGAAACACATTCTGGGCGACAGGAAGGTGGCGCCCCGTGATATCCAGGCATACAAGAGCATATTGCTTGTTGATTACGTTCTGAGCAACGACTATATGGACCGCACGGATTTGGTCGACATGGATTTGTGACCAAAGTATCTGCAAAGTAAAAATTTAAATTAATAAATTGATTTTAGAAATTTCACAATACAAATAATTCAACATTCGTTTGCGATTAATTTATTAAAGCTATTACTGTAAATTTTAATATAAACAAAACAAGAACAAAAAAAGAGATTATTCAATTACTTTAATATTAAGCAACGTACCTTGGATTGGAGAACATCGCAAAAATGCATTCCCAGACATTTTAGGTGGACAAGTACATATGGCCATATGTTTAATAACATCACAAATAGCATTTAAACCGCACGTATTATTGCAAGGATTTACACACTTGTTCTTTACGCAAGCCTTGTTCATACTACACTCTGAGCTTATTGTACATTCGGGACGACAACCAAAGTATGGATCACCATTATATTCAGGAAGACACGTGCAAATACCGTTATTACACATTGCATTCATTCCACATGGGGAGGGATTGCATGGATCTTGTAATGTTACATCTAAAAATTAAATTAATGTAAGATTACCTTGAACTTAATAAACATTGTTTAAAGTTAAGTTTTAATACATTTTCATTAAAATTTTAAGTAGAAAAATAATATTATTTGCACAATGTTATATTAAATGTAATTTGTAATTTTAAGTTGCAACGGCCTAAATTTTAATGTAATGAATAATTTTCATTGAACTGCTGTTTCGTAGAATCAGGTTTGATACTTACGATTCTTACTACTGTTTTTTTTGGAAAAAGTTAATATAATAAAAATTCTACGAATAGCAGTGGCACTAAAAGAAATTTAAATGAATTATGAAATATTGTTAACATTAAAAGTACCTCTGTGTGGTTTTATAGAACAACTTTGAAATGGATCCCCAATATAGCCCTCAATACATGTACAAATGGATATATGATTTTGCACTCGACATTCCGCATTTAAACCGCAGGAACCAGGGCACGGGTCTACACATTTTTCATTAATACATGCTTTGTCACTGACACAATCCGTATTAATTGTACATTCAGGTCTACAATTTGGTGGGCTGCCTATATATTGTGGCAAACAAGAGCATGATGGTAAACCATTCACATCACGGCATTGCGAGAATGGTCCACAGGGTGATGGCACGCATGGATTTGTGGGTACTACAACAGCTTCTGCTTCAACTGTGAAAAATAGACATATATATTTATTTCATTAATTAATTTATGATGAAAATCAATATACATATTCGGGAAAAATATATATTCGTTCACCTCTATAACATCTAATAAATGGATCTCCTGTGGATTGGGTTGCACATGAACATATTGGACTATGGTTTATCACTTTGCATTCGGCGTTAATTCCACATACACCTACACATGGATCCCTGCATCTCTCATTAATACAGGCTTGATGTTGTGGACATTCTGAACTTATGAGACATTCTGGTCTACAGGACGGGGGTGTACCCAAATAATTTATTTTACAAGTACACACAGCTTGATTATTTGATACTTTGCAAATACTGTTAGGACCACACGGCGATGGTGAACAAGGATCCTTTTGGAATAATTCATCTTCTGAAAATAATAATAATGTAATGTCTTTCTACTAACTTGTAATAATAAATGTGATATAAATATACTTTTACGAACCATGTTTCACTATGCATTCTTGATATGGACTTCCAATAAAACCAGGCAAACATTCGCATTTAGGAGTATGGTTAATAACATGACAAATTGCATTTAGTCCGCAAATATTCGTACAAGGATTTTTACACTTGTTTTGAATGCAAGCTAAGTTTATAGCACAGTCAGAATTAATAACACATTCAGGGCGACATCCTTCATATGGATTTCCAATGTATTCTGGTAAACATACACATGCTCCTGCTCCCCTAAGTTCTTTACATATAGCGTTAGGACCACACGGTGATGGTGAACATGGTGTAAGGGGAATGTCAATCAAATTACATGATATAAATGCGTCACCAGTAAAACCGTCTGGACAGTAACATTGAGGAGCATGGCTTACAACTTTGCATTCAGCACCTGTACCACAGGATCCAGGACAAGGATCTTTACATTTTTCATTTATACATGCGAGTTCGTTAGGACATTCTGAATTAGAAATGCATTCGGGTCTGCAATTTGGTGGAGTTCCTGTGTACTCATCACGGCACGCACATGACGGTGATCCATTTATTTCTTTGCATTCTGCATTGGGTCCACATGGAGAAGGATGACATGGGTTAACATAAAGGGGTTCCTCGAAATCTAAAAAAAACAGAGCATAATTATTTCATTTTTAACACTAAATTTATTTATAATTAATTGATTTAAAGCTTACCCTTCAGTAAACATCTACTAAATGGATCACCAGTAAAACCTGATGGACATGAACATATAGGGTTATGATTAATCACTTGACATATTGCCCCAACTCCACAATTTCCTTTGCATGGGTCGATACATTTTTGACCCGAACAAGCTTTATTAAGAGCACACTCAGCGCTGGTTACACATTCAGGTCTACAAGTTGGAGGTGCATCCTTATATCCAGGTAAACATGTGCAAATTGCTTGTCCACTTACTTCACGACATTGACTATTAGGACCACAAGGCGATGGGTTACAGGGGTTTATATTTTCAATCGTTGCTATAGGTCTACATTCAACAAATGCATTACCGGAATGGTTTGGTAAACACGAACACATTGGAACATGATTAATGACATTACATATAGCTTGACGTCCACATGTATTTTCACAAGGATTAACACATTTTTTTTTGAAACATGCCTTATTCTGAGGACAATCACTACTTGTAAGACATTCTGGTCTGCATCCAAAGTATGGATCACCCTGATATTCAAGTACACAAGTGCATTTTCCGTCATTACAATCAGCGTTTGGCCCACATGGATTAGGATTGCATGCATCAAATTCTGGCAGTTCTGTAAGTTAAAAGAACATTTTAAATACTGTTTAGAGAAAATATGATATAAATACAATGACCTCTTTTTACATACCGTCTTTTTGAATTTCAATATAGCATTGTACAAATGCGTCTCCCGTGTATTGATCCAAACACCTACACTGAGCGATATGGTTGAATACAGAACATTGTGCATTGAACCCGCAAGCGCCCAGACATGGATCTTGACATTTTTCATTGATACATGCTTGATTGCTTGGACATTCTGAATTAATTGTACATTCTGGTCTGCAATTTGGTGGAGTACCGATGTAGTTTGTTTCACATGCACATGAGGGTGCTCCCCCAATATTACGGCATGTGGCATATAAGCCGCATGGTGCTGATGAACACGGATCGACACTAATTGGATTATCTGGCTGAGAAGATACTGAAAGTTTTAAGAAAATGTAAGGAAATTGCAATAATATAATTACTATTTATTAAACTACCTGGAATTAAGTTATGTCAATCTTAAATATCATATTATGTAGAACGTTTGTTGTTTGTTGTTTTCTGATATCTTTAAATCACATTATTGAGACAGTAACTATTTTATTGCGCACGAAAGAAAGATATATTTATAGAAAAAAATTATATAGTTAGTAAGCAACAACTTACTTATCATAGGATAACATCTTGTAAATGGATTTCCAGTTAATCCTTGCTTACAAACACAAATTGGACTATGGTTTATCACATTACAATTTGCACTTTCACCACAGCTACTAAGACAAGGATCAGAACATTTTTGGTCGATGCAGGCTAAATTAGATGGACATTCTGAGCTTACTACACATTCAGGGCGACAGTACGGTGGTGATCCAACGAATAAGGGCAAACATGAGCACGTAGCTTGGCCGTTTACTTCTTTACATTGACTATTAGCACCACATGGACTAGGATTGCATGGATCTTTTTCCAAAATTTGCGCTAAAATAAAAAAAAGTTACAAAATATAAAGACACCAGCTAGATATAGAATATTAAAAAAGATACGTACTAGAGTCAATACTTACGTTCTTGGAGTATATTACAGTGGCTAAATGGATTTCCTGTATAACCCGACTGACAAATGCAAATTGGCAAATGATTGTTTACTTGACAGAAAGCATTTACACCACACGTTCCTGGGCATGGGTCTATACATTTCATTCCTGAGCAAGCTTTATTTAGGGGGCAATCAGAATCAACCACACACTCTGGTCGACATCCTTCATATGGATTACCCGTGTAGTCGCTTACGCACTGACAAGCACCTATACCATTCTGTTCGCGACATATAGCATTTGCTCCGCAAGGATTTGGGCTACATGGATACAAAACCTCACTTGGTCGTGATACTATTTCCAAACTACAGTGTGAAAATGGATCTCCTGTATAACCAGCTTGACAAAGACACATTGGAGAATGACTGACTACTCTACATTCTGCATTTATTCCGCAACTGCCAACACAGGGGTCTGAACATTTTTGGTTAATACAAGCCAAGTTATAGTTACATTCGCTATTACTGATACATTCTGGTCTACAATTAGGTGGAGTACCCTGATAACCACTAAGGCATGCACAAACTGGGCTATCGTTCGCGTTTCTACAAGTTGAGTGAGGTCCGCAGGGTGTTGGTTCACATGGATTTATTTGTATTGGCTCTCGAACTGAAAAAATATTAACGTCATTGAAGGCATACAAATACAATTGAAACAAGACGAACACAACAATTTCTTACAACGAACACAATAATATATACTTACCAACAAGGTCACATTTTATGAATGGATCTCCGGAGAAAGAAGGCGGACATGTACAGATAGGATTATGACTTATTACATCACACACTGCTGCTATACCACAAGCGCCTTCACAAGGATTTATACACTTTTGATTTTGACAAGCTGCGTTTAGAGGGCATTCTAAGCTTACAACGCATTCAGGTCTGCAATTAGGAGGGCTTCCACGATAACCTGGGAGGCAAGAACACACAGCTTGGCCGTGGGACTGTTGACATTGACTGTTTGGTCCACAAGGTGATGGATTACAGGGGTTTTGATTAGTTACTGCAAAAAGAAACTCATTTTAGAAATATATTTATTTATTGTACTTACTATATTTATTCGAAGAAAGAAATCTCACCAGGCATGGTCCGACATTCGATAAAGGCATTCCCACTCATTCCACGTGGACAGGAACACATCGGAATATGATTATTTACTTTACAGATAGCATTTTGACCACAAGTTCCTATGCATGGATCAACACATTTATTACGTTGACAACCTTTATCACGCGGACAGTCTGAATTAAATACACACTCAGGTCGGCATCCAAAATATGGATCACCATGGTAATCTGCAAGGCATGAGCAAACTCCATTGACACAGTTTGAATTCGCCCCACAAGGGTTTGGATGACAAGGGTCACTCGGAGTAGGAACGACAACATCTGAAAATAAACATTATTTGTTTTAATTGCAAGGTACAAAAAGTGATTGTTAAAATAATTTGATTCTTATATTGTTTACTTACCTTCAATTAAGTGAGGTTTACACCCTCTAAACGGATCGCCCGTAAATCCTTCTGGACATAAGCAAACGGCAATATGATTGTTTACGAAGCAATTTGCATAAAGGCCACAAGACCCCTCACATGGGTTGCGACATTTCTCTGATATGCAAGCTTTATCACTAGGACAATCTGAGTGAATTACACACTCAGGTTTACAAAATGGCGGTGATCCAATATATGAAGCTAAACATGAACATGATGGTAAACCATTGATGTTACGGCACTCTGCGTATAGACCACATGGCGATGAAAAGCATGGATCCATAAGTTCTGTCACGGCGAAATCAACTTCTAAAAGATGAATTATTTGAGTCAGATAAGTAAGCTATAAAAATAAGCTAACGAGATAATTCAAATTATGTACTTACGTAATTTTGCATGACACCCTATGAAAGGGTCCCCAGAATAGCCTTGCCGACATGAGCATACAGGGCTATGGTTTATTACCTTACAATCAGAGTTAAATCCACATGGTTTAGGGCATGGATTTATGCATCTATTATTTATGCAAGCTCTGTTTGTTTTACAATCTGAATTAACAATACATTCAGGTTTACAATTTGGTGGATTTCCCATATAGTTACTCAAACAGGAACACACTGGTTGATTATTGACGACTTTACAAACTGCATTCAACCCACATGGTGATGGATTACAAACATTCCTCATCACATCCTGAGCTAAAAAAAAGAAGCATATAGAAAACAGACAAGTGAGAAAATAATGTTTACAACAATAAACAGACGATTCATTAAAATTTACTTACTGCGTATTTGTGAACACATCGTCAGCGGATTACCCGTAAATCCTATATGACAGTTACAGTTTGGTTTATGATTAGCAACATAACAATCCGCATTAAGGCCACATACTCCTGGACATGGATCAATGCATTTATTACGAATACAAGCCAATGTTAACGAACAATCAGAATCGGCAATACACTCCGGCCGGCAACCTTGGTAAGGATCGCCAAAGTAGTCAGGAAGACATGTACATGATCCTGCTTTTCCTTGTACTTTACACTCTGCATTTGCCCCACAAGGCGTAGGCTCACATGGATTTATATATTCAACGGCTGAAGGGGCTGAAATTTTAAGTAGAAGAATTGTATTTACTTACCAAACACATCCATTTACCGTAGAAGCACTTACTTCATCCGAAGCGTTAGTCGAAGCTAATCCCGGCATGGCGACAATAAGTGATGAATCCGATGACGGCTTTGCGAACCAGCCGTATGTCCAAAGCGGCCGCTCGAGGAAACGGCCTAAGCTTACTGTAAGTGCTATGTTATCTCCGCGTGCTCCGTTCATAAGCAAGGCATATTAATGTCAAATAAGAACATGTTACAAAATTTTTGTTACATCCCTCTGAAAGCACTTAACGATCTAATTAATTTATTATTATTTATGGAACACATTATACACCGTTTCTTTGTGAATACCGATTTAATTATTAAAGCACATTAATAAAACATGCATTAGCGGAATTACCTAACCGAGCTTTTCGACTGGCATGGTAGTCAAATCACCTTTAAGTAAAAACGCCAATGCAGTTTTATTTTTTACATTAGTATACCGTGTCACGCGTAACCTTAAATGATTTTTTCAACTTAAGCACTTATTTTAAGGCATATATTGTAACGCTTTGCAAAGCAGCAGGGTTAAGGCATATTTGATGTCATTGACTCATTTTTTTACTATCTAGCTAGATCCATTGTTTCAAAAAATGTAATCACTCACGTTTACATTTTAATATTCTGTGTGATTCAAAAAATTCGTATTATCACTTGCTACATTTGCCTTTAACTTTGACAATGTTGACACAAGTCATTCCTATAGAAAATAATTGTAATATGTTACAGAAAATTTTAAAAATACTGCAAATATACCTTTAGGTGGAACGCAACCCTGGAATGGATCTCCTTGAAAACCATGTTCACAAGCACAGGTTGCTCGATGATCCACAACTGAACAAACAGCGTTAGGGCCGCAAGCTTGGGTACAGGGATCTTTACAACGTTGAGCCACACAAGCAAGTGCTGCGGGACATTCTGCACTGATTGTACATTCCGGTCGGCAATTTGGTGATGAACCAATAAATCCAGGTTGACAACTGCAAGCGGGTATGTCTCCTGTTTTTATACATATCGAATTTGGCCCGCACGGTGTAGGCTCACAAGGATCAACTGGTATCGGCGGGGTGGCTGAAAGAGAGAATACGTGAAACGTAGTTTTGCTTTTTTATAAAAATGATAACATTATTAACATTTGATTTTTCGTCTACCTATAGAAACTTACATGGGACTGGTGAGCAATACGTGAACGGATCACCGGAGAATCCATCATTACAAGTACAAATCGGAGAATGCGCAATTACTTGACACCGAGCACCTCGACCGCATGCACCTTCACATGGATTTCGACATCGATGGTCAATGCAAGCTTCTTGTAATTTACATTCCGAGCTAACAAGACATTCCGGACGACATGAAGGAGGGGAGCCGATGTGACCGGCTCGACAGGAACATGCTGCGGCACCGTTCGCACTCACACTACACTCACTGTATGGTCCACATGGTGACGGAGTGCACGGCGATCGTGGTGTTTCTGTATAATAAACATCATGTAAAGCTATACAAAATTAATCTACCATTTTTTAATTACAAAAGAATATGACAACGAATAAAAATAATAATGAAAATTGATTATCATTAAAAAGGATACATACATATATATGTTGCTTAAAAACAACATATACAATGAAAATTTAGGAATTAAAAATAGGCGAAAGCCTGTGCTGCCGCACTAAGCCGTGGCCTGTTATACAGCATGCAGCGCCGAAACCCCACAGACCATTTTATAATGTATTCTTAACAAAAAGTTGTAAATTATAAATATGTACTCCTTAAAAGTAAAGATATAATAAGAAAAAGAAGCTGTGTATGTGTCAATAAAAAAAAACGTAATCTTAATCATAAACCTAAACTAAGTTTTACCAATAAAATAATAAGGGCATGTAATCAAACAGAGTTCCTACCTTCTTTAACAATTTCGGTGCAATAAGCAAATGGATCGCCCGAAGTACCGACTGGACATGTGCATGATGGTATGTGATTATTGACGGAACATGTAGCACCAGTACCACAAGCTCCTGGACAAGGATCTAGACATTTCCCTCCTTGGCAAGCTTTGGTCGGTGAGCATTCGCCATTTGTTGAGCATTCTAGGCGACAGCCAATGTATGGATCGCCAAAGAATCCTTTAGCACACAAACAAGATCCATTATCACATATAGTATTGGATCCACATGGCGATGGATTACAGGGATCTGGTGTCGGTGTTGGAACCACATCTGAAAGAATTCAATTAATCACGATTTATTATCATTTTAAGTTTATTATAAGTAAGAGATCCATACTCTAAATTACTATTATGTAATTGCTTATGTGAATTTTAAGATAATCTTACCAATCACTTCAGCACATTGTATAAATGGATCTCCTGAAAATCTTGTGGGGCAGCTACATATAGGAATATGATCTTGAACTCGGCATTCAGCTCTAAATCCACAAGATCCTTCACAGGGATTTCTACACTTTTCAGCTATACAAGCTTGATGCGACGGACAATCTGTATTGACGAGACATTCTGGATGACAGTTTGGTGGCGCACCTATGTATCCACCAGTACAGGAGCACGAAGGATTTCCATTTATTGCTCGACATTCACTGTATGGTCCACATGGATTTGGAGAACATGGTTCTATAGGCTGCAGTTCAGTTTCAGTAAATTGAATTTCTCGACATCGACTGAAGGGATCACCAGTTGTTCCAACTGGACAACTACATAAAGGACTATGATTTACAACTTGGCAATGTGCACCTATTCCGCAAGTTCCTCTACATGGATCTGCACATTTGAGTTTATGACAAGCGCGGTCTGGTGAACATTCGCTACTTACTGTACACTCAGGACGGCAATCAGGTGGTGCGCCCTTATAATCTGGTAAACATTCACAAGATGCTAAACCACCATTCTCTCTACAAACACTGTTTGGACCACATGGAGATGGCTGGCATGGTTTTATTTCGTGTGCAATTTGTTCTCTTGAACATTGTATGAATGGATTACCCGAATATCCTTTAGCACAAGCGCACGTGGGGACATGGTTTATAACAGTGCATTCAGCAAAGTTTCCACAAATACCCGGGCAAGGATCTGCGCACTTATTCCGTATACAAGCTTTATCTGCAGAGCAATCAGAACTTAATACACATTCTGGCCTGCAACCTTCATATGGATTTCCTTGATAACCTTCTAAACAAGAACATGCTCCAGCGCCGTCACGTTGTGAGCAAACAGCATTCATTCCACAGGGCGAAGGATCACATGGTTTGACAACTTTTTCTGAAATACAAAAATCTGTTTAATTTATGCAACACATCATCTGTTAAACCTAGATTATTAAATAAGTTGATGATTATAATGCTTCTATAAAAAAACTACAAATAAAACCATAACCTACTATTGTCCAAAAAAGGGTTTTGTATGAGATATATATACTAACTGACACAGCAAACGCTGTTCAACCTTACACTTATCATTTAGGGGTATGAAAAATAGATGTTGCCCGATTCTCAGACATACCCAATATGCACATGAAATTTCATACACATATCTTATACCTTTAAACGAGCAATTCAATATATATATAT
>NC_052121.1:5180551-5233383 GCF_012273895.1 Zerene cesonia | reverse complement strand
TAACACATAGGCACTTTTTATACCGATATTCCTACGGGATACGGACTTACGCGGTTTAAACCGCGGGTCACAGCTAGTATATAATTATTGTACAAATCACTACATAGTATAATACAAAGTCTCTTTCTCTGTCCCTATGTCCCTGTGTATGCTTAAATCTTTAAAACTACCCAACAGATTTTGATGGGTTTTTTTTTAATAAATACAGTGATTCAAACCTTGGTTTATATGTACAATAACATCTATTAAACTACTCTGAATTAACGCGTGCGAAGCCGCGGGCAAAGCCAGTTAGTTAATAAATTAAAAACATACCTTCTTGAGGAATACACTGTAAGAAAGGATTTCCTGTGTATTTTTCTCTACAAACGCAAGATACAGTGTGACTGACAATAATGCAATCTGCGTTAATACCACATGATCCTGGACAAGGGTCTATACATTTATTTCTAATACATGCTTGATTAGATGGACAATCTGGATTTATGATACATTCTGGTCTACAGTTTGGTGGTTGTCCAATGTAATCATCAGCGCATCTACAATTAGCTTTTTCATTCCTTTCAATACAGATAGAATTTGGTCCACATGGCGATGGATTACAAGCATCTACTGGTTCCAATGGCGTCATTACAATATCAAAGCAACTCTTAAATGGATCACCAGTTTGTCCTAAATTACAACTGCAGATTGGACTATGATTAATAACTTCACATCGGGCCTGAAGACCACAGGCGTTTATGCATGGATTAATACATTTTTGGTTTACACAGGCTTTTGTAGGAGGGCATTCTGAGCTAACAACACACTCGGGTCTACAAGCAGGTGGAGAACCTTGATAACCTTCCACACATGCACATACTGCTGTGTTTTCGACAGTTCTACATACGCTATTCGGACCACAAGGTGATGGATGACAAGGATCTAAAGGTGGTGACTTTTCTCGTTCCATATGTTGACAATGTGTAAATGGATTTCCTGTATATTCTGAAATGCAGGAACAGCTTGGTATGTGATTTATTACGTCACACTTTGCATTCTGACCACAAACTCCAGGGCAGGGATCACGACACTTATTTCGGAAGCATGCCTTATCTCTAGGACATTCTTGACTGCCTGTACATTCTGGTCGACACGACTCATAAGGATTACCTCTATAATCTGGTAAACATGTACAAAAACCATTATCACATTTAGCATTAGGTCCGCAAGGTGATGGATTACATGGATCTTGAGGAGATGGCGTTGTTGGTGCTGAAAGAAAATTAGCATATGTATGAAAATAAACCACGAGTGGATTATACATATATTCGAGTACTGTTTTTATTTAGTAGGAATTTACCTTCAGTGATTGGTGAACATCTTGAAAATGGATCTCCAGTATAACCTTCATTACAGACACAAACTGCAACATGGTTTAAAACGTGACAATTAGCTTCAACTCCACATGAGCCTGGACATGGGTCTTCACATTTTTGTCTGACGCATGCAAGTGACGCTGGACACTCCGAGTTTATGGTACATTCTGGACGACAAGATGGAGGAGAACCAACATATCCTGGCAAACATGAACATGCTGGCCCACTTGACAATTGTTGGCAGCGAGAGTGTGGACCACAAGGTGATGGAGTACAAGATGGTGGTCTATCAGTAGTTGGTATAATAGCTGCAATTGAAATGTAAAGCAATAATTGGGTAAATATAGTTATTTTGCGTAATTAAGAAATGATCAATAATCATTTATAATAAATACTCACGATAGCATTGCGTAAATGGATCACCAGTCATTCCAGCGGGGCATGTGCAGATAGGATTATGATTTTTAACTTGGCAGTGAGCTCGCAATCCACATGTATTTGGACAAGGATCGTCACATTTCTGATTAATACATGCTTTAGATAGATCGCATTCGCTGTTTACTACACATTGAGGTCTACACGATGGCGGTGATCCTATGTAGTTCGGGAGACAGGAGCATACAGCTTGCATATTAACCTGTCTACATTGACTATTAGGTCCGCATGGTGTAGGTTCGCAAGGATTAGAAGGTGGTACATATGCTAAAATAGAAAACATTTATTAAGATTAAGCATTTATAAATATATACTACAAATTTGTAACTAATAAGTATTTTCTTTAACAAAAAATTTAACATGGTTTAGGAGATTATTGTTATAGGTTAAGTAGATTAATATTTCAACAATTTGAGAATATTAACTGCTTAATAAGTATAGTTTAAAAAGTTAAGCTTAAGACTTACAATCCAGGGCTATTTGTTTGCATTGGAAGAATGGATCTCCTGTATATCCTTTAGGACAAGTACAAACTGGTATATGTTTTTCTACCGTACACTGTGCAAACTGACCACACGTTCTTGGACAGGGATCAATACATTTATATCGAGTACAAGCCAGATTTACAGGACAATCGTCATTGCTCTCGCATTCTCTACGGCATCCTTGTGGGCTGTATGGGTCACCCTCATAGCCTTCAGAACAGAAGCAAGCTCCTGCTCCATTGTGTTCACGACATTCAGCATTTGGCCCGCATGGTGATGGTGAGCATGGACTTGAGGTAGGTGTCATTTCCGTAGCTACAATAAATTCATTTTAAAATGAATAAATAAATTTAAATATTTTAAGCTTTTTTTTATTTTACTATACTCACATGAAATTACAATTTGCACGCAGTTACTTGTAGCATCTCCAGTAAAACCTTGCTGGCAATTACATACTGGCTTATGGTTAACCGTCAAACAGAGAGCATTTAGACCACATGCACTTTGACATGGATCTTTACAACGTTCGTTGATACAAGCTGTATTACTAGGACATTCAGCATCTATGGAACATTCTGGTCTACAGTTTGGAACTCTTCCGATGTAGTTTGGTAAACACGAACAAGCAGCTTGATCTCCTATTACTCTACACTCTGAATTCGGTCCACACGGTGAAGGCTCGCAAGGATTTGTTGGCACAGTTCCTATGTAATAAATCAATTATTAATTTATATTTTGTAATAATTCAACATATATATTGGCAAATCGTATTTCTTGTATTTAATTGTAACAATGAATATAAAAATAATTTAATGATAATTTTGGCGTAAAACTGTAAAGCATAACTTTTTCCTTACTTTCTTCCAGGGCGCATTTTGTAAATGGATCACCAGTGTATCCAGGGGTACAACTACATATTGGATTATGTGTAACTACTTGACAGCGAGCATTCAATCCACATGTGTTTGGACATGGGTCTACACACTTCTTATTAACACAAGCCTTGTCTTGGGGACATTCAGAACTAACAATACATTCAGGACGACAAGTAGGTGGTGTTCCGATGTATCCACTTTCGCAAGTACATACACTGTGACCATTTACTGTACGACAAAGACTGTTTGGTCCACATGGAGATGGTTGACAAGGATTTTGATCGGCATCGTCCCTATCGGGAATAACTGAAAATCAATTTATAATGAGTATATTTATTAAAAATTATTGGTTAATTTGAAATACCTTAATAATATATTCAATTTACTTACGTTGAACTTCGCATCGTGTAAGTGGATTTCCGGTATAACCAGTAAGACACGTGCATGTTGGAGAGTGGTTGATAGTTCTACATTCTGCATTTATTCCACAAGATCCTGGACATGGATCTCTACATCTGTTATTTGAGCAAGCTTTATTTCGATCACAATCGGAGTTAGAAACGCACTCCGGACGACAGCCCGTGTATGGGTCTCCAAAGTATTCCGGGAGGCACGAACAAGATCCAATGCCATTTCTTTCTTTACAAATGGCGTTAGCACCACATGGGGATGGATTACACGGGTTCGGTGGTGGTTCTGGAGTATCTGTTAATAATAAATGAGTAAAACATTATTAAAGCCCTGTTTCATAGTTTGACCCCGATATTAAAAAATAAACTTACGTTCAATAACAGAACATCCACTGAAAGGATCACCTGTATATCCCTGAACACAATGACACAAGGCTACATGATTAGCTACTGTACATTCTGCATTGAATCCACAAGAGCCAGGGCATGGATCTACACACTTTTCATTTTGACATGCAAAATTACCAGGGCATTCCGCATTAATAGAACATTCTGGTCTACAGTTTGGTGCAACACCGATATAATTTGGTAAGCATGAGCATGCAGGCGCTTCACCAACTACTTTACACTGTGAATAAGGACCACACGGCGATGGAATACATGGATTTCCCTTAGGCACCGGAAGAATAGGTTCTAAGAAAAAAGTATAATTATAAGTCACAAATAGATAAAGTAAAAAAATAGTAGAATAAAGCAAAAAGAATAGTATAGTAAAGGTAATAAAATGAAAGTGTAATAAAAAAGTTCACAGAATTTAGAGATCATGCAAATAATTGGGGGATTTCATTTAAATAACACAATTTTTTATTGATTTGTTTCATTTTAATATTCATTTTATGAGAAATTTTTAATTGTTTCTTACTTGGTTCTAATTGACAAGTTACAAATGGATCGCCAGTAAAACCTGCTTTGCATGTACAAATAGGATTATGGTTTATAACTTGACATTTTGCATTGACACCGCATGTTCCCACACACGGATCTCTGCACTTTTGTTTAATACACGCTTGATGCTGTGGACAGTCTGTACTAATCACACACTCCGGTCTACATGTTGGTGGAGATCCTATATAATCTTCTTGGCACGAACAAACCCCATGTCCATCGACTACTTTACAGTTGCTGTATGGACCGCAAGGCGACGGGACACAAGGATTTATGTCTACTGGAACTAAAATACACAAAGTGTGTAATTTGATTTTCAGTTATTTAATAAAATAATAACATATTGTAAATATTGTAATATACTAACTGTTTTTCTGTGGATAACAAGATAGTGTGGGATTTCCTTCATACCCATCAATACATAAGCAAACAGGAGTATGATGTGCTACATTACATAAAGTGTTGACTCCGCATGCGCCTTCGCAAGGATTTACGCATTTATTATTTGAACAAGCCTTGTCTAAGGGACAATCGTTATTTGTAACACATTCTGGGCGGCATCCCATGTAAGGATCACCAAAATAATCAGGCAAACATGTGCAAGCTCCAGCCGAATTTCTCTCTGTACATATGGAATTTGGACCACATGGAGATGGATTACACGGAGTAGTGTCGTACTCGCTAGCAACCGTTACTGCATAAACAAAACGAATGTTCATTAACTTTTTCTTATGTTTAGATAATATTTTATATATTACACTTACCAATAAAGTAACAACCACTAAATGGATCTCCTGTATAACTTTCTTGGCAACGACAAACTGCTTTATGAGAAATAACAATACAATCAGCATGTGCACCACACGATCCTTCGCAAGGGCTTGTACATTTTTCGCGAATACAAGCAAGATTACTTGCACATTCTTCGTCATAAATACATTCTGGACGGCAATTTGGAGCTCGACCAATATAACCAGGTTTACATGAACATGCTGGAGTTTCACCAACGATACGACATTGAGAATTTGGCCCACATGGAGAGGGAATACATGGATTACTAGATGGTTTTACTTCACCTAAAATTGAAATAAGATTATATATTTCTCTTTACTTGTTTTACAATAAGGCATTTTTTAAATTAATGAATATGGACTTACGTTCTTCAAAGATACATTGTATAAAAGGATCGCCTGCGTAGTTGTGTGGGCAACTACACAAAGCATTATGATTTACAACGGTACATTTGGCATTCTTTCCACAAGCTCCAATACATGGATCAACACATTTTGTATTGATACACGCTCTGTTTGGCATACAGTCACTGCTAACCATACATTCAGGACGACATGAAGGTGGTGATCCGAAATATTCTTCTTGGCATGCACATATAGCATGACCGTGGCTTACACGGCATACACTATTGGGGCCACATGGCGATGGTGTACACGGATCTATTGGTTTGTCTATTTGGCCTACAATTTATAAATTTCATGTTATTTGCAATCTTATCATTTTTTAATATTTTTCTAAGATAAAGTTAAATTTTTAACATACTTAGATAGCACGAAGTAAAGGGGTTTCCTTCAAAACCGTCAAAACAAGCACATGACGGAGCATGATTATTAACTCGACATTCTGCGTTCATACCACACACTCCAGGACAGGGATCTTTACACTTATTGTTAATACACGCTCTATCCTTCGGACAATCAGAATTTAGAACACACTCAGGTCTGCATTCTATATATGGATCACCATAATAATCTGGTAAACAAGAACATGATCCTGCTCCATTCCTTTCTTTGCATACAGCATTAGAACCACAGGGCGATCTAGCGCATGGATTCTCATATTGAGGTTCAATTACTGAAATAACGAGTTTGTGATAATTATAAATAGTTTCGTAATAATATACACAAAATGTATATTTTCCTAACAAAACTTACTTGGCATTAAATAACATCCGGAAAATGGATCACCAGTGTATCTTGATTCGCAAGTGCATACAGGAATATGTTTAACAACATCACATATTGCATGAATACCACAAGAACCTGGACATGGGTCACCGCATTTTTCAGATATACACGCTAAATTTCCGGGACATTCAGAATTTATGGTACATTCAGGTCTGCAATTGGGTGGACGACCGATGTAATTGGTCAAACATGAACAAACCGGTAATCCGTTAATGTCTTTACATTGTGAATGAGGACCACATGGATTGGGCAGACAGTTATCAACTGGAGTCATTTGCTCTGTTTAAAAAAAAAATTGTTGTGTACTCGTCAATTACTATATTTACTATAATTAGTTATTATTTTAATAATTTGTAATAATTGAACGTTAATAACTTACTGTCTTCCAAATAACAGCGCACAAATGGATCACCCGTATAATCACTGAAGCAACTGCATACAGGATTGTGATTTACAACTTGACAATTTGCGTTTATACCACAAGTACCCGGACAAGGATCTTGGCATTTTTGGTTAACACATGCTCTGTTTGGTCGACAATCAGAACTAACGATACATTCCGGTCGACAGTTAGGTGGTGAACCCACACACATATCGAAACACGTACAAACAGCGTGACCGTTAAAGGTTCGACATTTACTATAAGGGCCACATGGTGAAGGGTGGCAAGGGTCAACTGGTTCTTGAATAGCTGAAGTAAATAAGAGGAAATAAAGAAATTGTAATATGAATTTACATAAAAATAGTATAAAGAAGGATAAAGAAATAGTGTCTTACTTATTATAGGAGTACATGCATGAAGAGGGTTTCCGGTAAATCCATTTAAGCAGTAACAAGAAGGTGCATGATTGGTGACACTACATTCAGCATTCCGCCCACATGTTCCTGGACATGGATCTACGCATTTATTGTTAAAGCAAGATCTGTCCATGGCACAATCTGTATTCATAACACATTCAGGTCTACAGCCTAAATATGGATCCCCATAAAATTCATCTATACAAGTGCAAGCGCCAGCACCACCTTTTTCCCGACAAATTGCATTAGGTCCACAAGGCGAAGGATTGCAAGGTTGTCGTGGAACTTCTTTAGAAACTGAAATTTGGTTGGAGAACAACATATATGAAAAGATTTCATGCAGTCGTAGCAAGGGCGGAGAAATACTAATAAACACTTACTTTCAAATGGATTACAACCGGCAAATGGATCTCCAGAAAAACCTTCGTCGCAGGAACATATCGGTCGATGATTCTGCGCCGTACACTTTGCGTTGAAACCGCAGGAGCCCACACAAGGATTAATGCAGATTCCATTGAGGCATGCGAGTGCGAGAGGACAGTCTTGATTGATGAGGCATTGTGGTCGGCAGGCCGGTGGAGCTCCGAGCGTTCCAGGCTCACAAGCGCAAACGGCACGTCCAACTTCATTCCGACACGTTGAATGAGGTCCGCACGGAGATGGTAAACAAGGATCAGGTGCTGGTTGGGAAATAGCTGTGGAGCAACAATAATATTATGAATCGTTGTAATATTATGAATACGAAACTGTGCTTTTTTTCACGTCGCAACGTTTTGCAATGTGATTACATATTTACAAATTTGAATTTGAAAATATAGAAACATAAAACACCTGGAATATCTAAAAGTTCATGGCTTAAACGCTTTTATCATAATACAATACAAAACATTTGTGGATAAAGGCCAGTCTACACGATTGGCCGGCCGGTAAGGCCTGTTGTTGGAAAGTTCGCATGCGCTTAAGGATTAAAATTATTTGGATTGCGCGATTCGGCAGAAGTATCGCAAAACATTGTTCAATGAATTGGAAATTTCATTGTACATTGAAGTTTTACCGACTTAAAAAGTGAATAATGTGATGGTAATTTTTCTAGAAAGTTAAAATACAATAAACAATAATCACGCTTAAGCGAAGTTCATGCTTTAGTAATAAAAATATACATAGTTATAATTTTTTACGTATCTCGGAAAAACATTTTTGTTTTTATTGATTTCATGAAAATGCCCCACGAACGTTGAACAATAAGGACAAATAGAATTTGTTAAATTTTATATAGTTTGAATATAAAAGAATGTCGTGAGTTACAAAATTTAACTGAAGGACAAATTTTAAGAATTTTATGTTCGATTTGTACAGCCACACAAAGTTAGGAAAAAGAAAATTTCTAAAAATCTCCAAAGGACATCTACATAAATTTTTTAATTTAATTAAATGAAATCACTTACTCTTCCTATAGCATTTGATGAACGGATCACCCTCTGGGAAATTTTCTGGACACGAACAAATTGGATTATGTCCGACTACGTGACAACGTGCATCAAGACCACAGCTGTGTACGCAAGGGTCTTTGCATTTAAGATTTATACAAGCTTTAGTAGGTGGGCAATCAGAATTTACTGCACATTCTGGTCGGCATGCAGGAGGAGCTCCTTGATATCCAACACGACATGAACAAGCTGCCCTGTTATTTACGACGTGACAGTCGCTGTTTGGTCCACATGGAGATGGCTCGCAGGGATTGAAAGGTGTTGCTATAGAAGAAAAAACAGTAAAGATATTGTAACTGTAAAACTAAAATAATGTTCCATGAGTAATCATGTAAATGAGCATCTAAAGTGTAGTATTGTGGACTGTACTACAGAAGTAAATTTAAGCGGCTATAACATTATCATTAAATTAATATTAACTTAAGCTTTTGCACTTACGTGTTCTATATTCCGGTCGACAAGAAGAAAACGGGTCACCCTCGTATCCTTTAAAGCAGGTACACACTGGTACATGATTAGTTACAATGCATTCTGCATTAACTCCGCATAGGTCTTTGCATGGGTCCCGACAATGATTTGATAAACAAGCCAAATGGTTCGGACAATCCGAGTTTAAAATGCACTCAGGTCTACATCCTCCTGCGTATGGGTTTCCAATGTTAGGTGGGATGCATGAGCAACGAGCTGCATTATTTATTACGGTGCAAATTGTATTTTCTCCACAAGGGGAAGGATTGCAAGGAGTTACAGAATCGTCTTTTGAAATTGCCACACAGCCTATGAAAGCGTCTCCCTTATAACCTTCGAGGCAGCTACATAGGGGAGTATGATTGATAACGTTGCACTTTGCATTATTTCCACAAGCGTCTGCACATGGGTCGGAACATTTTTCATTAATACACGCTTGATTTGGTGGACACTCTTGGCTTATTACACATTCTGGTCGACAGAATGGAGGCGCTCCTGAGTAATTTAGTTGACAAGAACACACCGGATGATTTGATTTAATTTCACATACTGAATTAGGGCCACAAGGCGATGGTACACATGGATTTGAATCCGTCGGTGTACTTTCAACAAAAGCTGTACATGCGATGAATGGATCGCCAGTTTCTCCAGATCCACAGCTACATAAAGGATTATGATTAACTACAATACACTGAGCACCTACACCACAGCTGCCTTGACAGGGATTTACACATTTCTGATTTACACATGTTTCTTTCTGGGTACAGTCAGAGTTGCTAACACATTCAGGTTGGCACATTGGTGGTATACCTCTAAAGCCCGGTAAACAAGAACAGACTGCAAATCCTGTATCTGACACGAGGCAACGACTGTATGCTCCGCATGGAGAGGGGTCGCAAATAGACAATGAGGTTGGTATATTAGGCTGACTTTGACATCGAACATATGGGTCGCCTGTTAAATTGGGTGGGCAATAGCATACAGCATGATGATTAATTGTCTCGCACTGCGCTCCTATTCCACAAACATCTTTGCAAGGATTTTCACATTTATTATTTAAACATGCTAAGTCTGAACTACAATCACTGTTCACAACACATTCTGGTCGGCATGAAATATATGGATTTCCAACAAAATTTGAGAGACATTGGCATGCTAAAGCACCATTGTTATTTTCACATCTTGCATTTGAGCCACATTGCATATTATCACATACTTCTGGTAAAATAGCTGAAAACATTTCAATTAATTGTTAGCTATTATAAACTTACTTAAAAAAAGAATATGATACAATCTTAGTTATACTTACGATTAGAGGTAGTTTTACAATTTTCATAAGGATTTCCATCAAAACCATTTTTGCATCGGCACACAGGATCATGATGGTAAACTGTGCATTCTGCATTTAAACCACAAGAGCCGGCACATGGATCTACACATCTGTTTCTTATACATGCTTTATCAAATGCGCAATCGGAACTTAGTAAGCATTCTGGTCTGCACGCAGGATTATTAATTGAATTAGGTCCAACACATAAATTGCAAACTGCAAACTTATCGCCGTAGGTATCGCAGTAAGAACTTGTATCACATGGATTAGGTAAACAGGGTTGTTTTGTGGAGTTATCAGGCGTTATTACTATAGCTAAAAAGAAACAAGTCATTTAATTTTAGCCTTAAAAGGTAATACGATATATATTATAAAAATTATGTTACAACAAAGAAGATCCATGATATGATTATATAAATAACTTACGTCTATATATGCATTGGATCAACGGATCTCCTATGTAGCCATCCGGGCATAAGCATGATACTGTGTGGTCAGAACACAAACAAACAGCGTTAATTCCGCATATGTTTCTCGTTGCACATGGATCCACACATTTACTATTGATACATGATTCGCTGGACGAACAATCGGAATTCATTATACATTCTGGCTTACATTCTGTCAATGGATTACCGTGGAAGTCTGGTGGACAAGAGCAAACTGCTTTGTCTCCGAAATCTTGACACATAGCATTTAATCCGCATTTGGTTTTAGAGCATGGGCTGTTTGATTTTTGACTTTCTGGTTGTAAGCAACAAAGAAGTGGATTGCCTTCATAGCCCTCTTCGCATACACAAACAGGGTGATGAGATTCTACATGACATTTTGCATTTAAGCCACATACGCCAGGACAAGGGTCACGACAAGTATAACCAATACAAGCTCTATTTATTGGACATTCATCATCTATTTCACATTCACGTGAAACGCACCCGTTTAAACTATATGGGTCTCCAGTGCTACCTTCTGGGCAAATACATGATACTTGACCTTCGTAGTTGACGTTACAAATGGCTTGAGGACCACAAGGATTTGGACTACATGGACTCTTTTGAGGTTGACAGCCTATGTAAGGATCACCTATAAATCCAGCCCGACAGAAGCACATTTCAATGTTACTGCTGACATAACAATCTGCATTGGTTCCGCATTTGCCTGGTTTACATAATACTTCAGGAGGTAAGTAAAATTGATGGTTGCATGATTTATACGGATTACCAATAGTATTTTCCGGACAATAGCAAGCAGGAGTTCTATTAGGATCACAACGAGCTCCAATGCCACACGTGTTAGGTTCACATGGATTTCGTGCTTCGATACATCCTCTGACAGTATTCGGACTTTCTACGTAACCTGGTAAACAGGTACACTTTGAAAAACCATTAGACAAAACAGTGCACTGCGTGTTAGGACCACATGGAGATGGATTACATGGGTTATTGGGTAACTGACAGGGTTGCTTAGGTGGGTTGCCTTCATAATTTGGTAAACAGAAACAAGCTGGTTTTTCATCGATTATTCTACATCCTGTATTAGGCCCACACGGATTGGGTTCACATTCATTGCCCTCAGGAACTGAAAAATTTTTTTAAATAAGTAACGAATACTTTAATATGAATATAATTATTTGAATCGAACATTAATACACTCACTGCAATTTTTGAAAGGATTTCCAGTAAGACCTTTAGGACAGAAACATATTGGATTTCCATTATCATTTTCACAGAATGCATTCACGCCACATGGGTTTGGTAAACATGGGTTTGATGGGGGCTCACAGCCAATCATAGGATTGCCAGTAAAACCAGCCAAGCATTTACAAGAAGCACGGTGATTAATAACATCACAAATTGCATTTATACCACATCGGCAGGGAGAGTCACATTTTCCATTTATGCACGCTTCTGTATTGGCGCATTCGTTGTCTGATCGACATCCTTGTACTAAAATAATGTAAACCAGTATTAGTGATTTTTATAACTCGGGAAATAGAATTCGAACCCGCGGCACGATGCATCATAACATCATTTTAGATCGCTACTCAAGAAACTCAAATTACAGACATACCTTGATAACAGTCGAGGAAAGGATTTCCCGTAAAACCAGCAAGACATTTACATTGAATACCGTGGTTCACTGGGTAACATTCGGCATTTTCACCACAGGTATCAACAGCGCAAGGATTAATACATACTCTATTGAGTCTGTCACATAACAATTCGGGCGGACAATCTTCATTATACTGACACACTGAATGGGATTCAACGACTAAAAACAAAAGGTGGATATTAATTGCATTGTGTCTTCACTGGTGAATATATCCAATATTTTCACGATGCTTACCTGGCACACACCCGACGTATCCATTTCCCTGGTATCCTTCAACACAGCTGCAATCTGATCCGTGATTGGTGTTTATACAAACTGCATTAGGTGCACACGGGTTATGTATCGCACATGGGTGTTGACATGCATTATTTATACAAGCTTCCGTCAAGTGACATTCTTCATTTCGAGTGCAACCAGCTGAGTAAAATACAAAATAATATATATTTACAATTTTCGCATGCATTCTATTTATTTACAATATAAATTATTCATTACTTCAGTTATGTTCTATACGCCTTGAATATTTTCTTCATTATTTTCCAATACAGCAAAAAATAATTAATCAATCGTTTTTGAAATCCCACTTATATCGAATAAACATTCATTTAATTTAACATGAAACCGTTTTAAGCTAAGGAGCATACTACAGCTAGAAATTTTTATTCTGTTTTGATTAATTTCATAATATTCATGATTCATTCAAATAAATAAATAATATTTACATTTTTATATGAATTAATTGATATTTTTCATCGTTTACTTTTTGATGCGTCATATTCCGTTATTTGAAACAATCCGTACTTAGGATAAAAAAAATCATGTTTGCTATTATTCCATTAAAAAACATACAACAACATGAGTTGCAACAACAGCAGATATACCTATATTATAGGTATTAAAGGATATTGAGCAGACATGACGTATTATATTTTGGATTTTTTGGATCAACGAAATTATAAAGCAATCACGTCATTCTTACCGTCTCTTTGGCCTTATTGATTTATTGGATATTATTTGATAGAGAAGTCGATATATCATAAAATGTCACCTTATTATATGAAAATACCATTCCATTTTAAAAACAAAGTAAAATCAATATATATATGCAAATAAATGTTCATCACCAAAATATGTTCTCTGGGTTGGGAATCGAACCCATATTTCTCGCCTCAACCAAATGCATAATTTCACATGACAAGTTAAAAAAGGACAAATTTTTTACCATTTAATAAACGTATTGATATAAAATATAAAACCATTTTATCTCTATACATTTTTACTGACTCCATGATTGAACTTAAACATCTATTTATATTTCTTTTATTTAAGTATTATATATATTTATACAATCTATTCTAGTCAAGTCTAATAATATATTTATACAGTCCACGATGATTAAAAGTGTTATAAGAATGACAGCTTACATATTTTAGGTGAACATTTAACAGCAGGATCTCCCTCATGCCCGGCTGGACATGAACACATAGGCCTTTGTTTTACGGGTTGGCAATTAGCTCCAATGCCACAGACATTGTCAAATTCACATGGGTTTTGACACAGTCCCATAAAACAAGCTTCAGTTTCTATACAGTCCCGATCAGAATGACAAGGTTCTGGTGCCTTTGGAGTCCCAGGTGATTCTAGTATGTTACATGGTATATTAAAGATTAGTTTGTGTTATACAGGGAGAAATGAAGAATATTAATATTTTATTTACAATTTACATTAATTTTATGTACACATTTTGTCCGATAAAACGCAAAAAAAGTATGCTGTCACATTGATTCATTTATATGGCGAAATATGCACTGGCATACCTCTTTCACAGTTGTTCCCGGCCGGATCGTCGCATTCACAAACAGCGACATGGCTGTAAACCTTACAGGTTGTGTTCTTTGTACACGGATTCTGCACCTCGCACGGATTTTGACAAACTCCATGACTACAATTTTGTTTTAAGTCACAGTCATCGTCTATCGTACATTGTGTTTTTGGCGTCAAAAAGTCAGTGTTAGTATTCATTTCAGTTGAAGTTGATTCAGTTGAAACAGTCATGTCAGTCCAAGCGGAAATATCGGAATCTTTCTGCCTAGAAGACAAATTGTCGGAGAAAGCATTAAAAGTTGCAGGTACAGTGGAAGGATATTTATCTTTACTTTGCAATACAATTGAGGAATCTGTTGTTGTTTCAATGTTCAGTTCCGTTTTCGAGTAAGCATTATTCCTTGATATTGTAGTATCGGAATTAGATACACTATTTTTTGAAAAAAATGTAGTTTTAAAATAATCGGGTAATGTACTCGAAGTAAAATCTTCGTTATTTATATTTATTGAATTGATTTTCTTTTGGGCTTGTGTAGTCGCCTCCGTAGGGTTATTAGTGCGATCATGTTTAATTTCTAATTGAGTGTATTCTATTGTACTCAATACTGTAGAAGACATTAAGTCATTATCGTTTATCGGTTGTAACGACATCGTTGTAGTTTCGGTAGCAGCTTTTCCATTTTCTGTAGATTGGTCAGTACTTTGAATATTAAGCATATTTTGAGAAGAATATTCAGTTGTCGTGTATAATTCTTGTTCAGAATTTTCAATAGGTTTGTTAGTCTGAGAAGATTGAGTTGTTTCTTTATATTCTTCAATATATGTTGATTCAAAATCATAAGTTATAAATGATTTTTCCGTTGTCGATTCTTCTCTATAAGTCGATTTTATTAGCGCTTCAGTAGCACTTATCTCGTCTTCCATTTTAACATTTTCAGTTGTTTTATAATCAGAAAATGTAATTTGATCTTGATTTATGGCTTCAGTAGAACCTTTGCTATCGAAATTATTTGGCCTACGTAAATCAACTAAAGGTGTGGTTATATATAAATTTCCCTCACGTGTTACTTCTGACAAATTGTCTTTAATATCAATACTTGTCAAGTATGATGTAATTTTTTCATTTTCATTTCCTGTTGTAGCAGTAGCCTCTATGTTCGTGGTATCATAAGAAGTATGATCCAAAGCAGTTCCTAGAGTAATCTCGGTGTTCAAATTGCCAATATTGCTGCTAGAAGAAGTAATTGTAGATTGTTTGTCAATTTGTGTAGTTATTGTATATTTTTCAGTTGTGGTGTCGCTTTGAAGTTGTTCCGAGGCGCCTGTATCAGAGGTATAAGCATAATTTGTGGAAGCCGTATTAAAAATATTATTGGGATATATTGTAGCAGTGCTTTCTAAGTTATTTAAAGTCGTTTGAATATCTATCTTATTTTCATATTGATTAATATCACTTCGTCTTGTAGTTCCTATTTCGTTTTTGCTGTTAATATAAGTCGTGTCTTCAGTAGTTGGATTCTGTATATTTATCTCGGTATTTGCCCTGTTACTGTTTGGAACCGAATTTTCCGTCGAAAAGTCGTCCTCATTGTTGATAGTTGATATAGTAAAGGTCATAGAGTTCCCTGTATTTTCAACTGTTGAAATCGTATCATACGCCAGTGTTGAGCCAATTGAATTCATATTTGGCGTATCATAGTTCTTATCTGGTTTAGTAGTATCGGAATAAACATGTGGCAGAGTCGTACCAAGATTTTTTTGAGAATCGTTTTCAATTGGTTCACGGTGTGTTGTTGAAGTAGTATTCGAATTAATATAATCCGTACTATCCTTAGAATTTTCGTAAAATTCACTTTGTGTTACCGTATTCATAAAAGTTGCAATTGAGATAGGCTCTCGCTCAAGTTCATCACTTTTTGTCGTTCGATTATTATCATTGTAATCAGGTGCATCGGTGTGATCTGCATGATTTTTACTATCATAATTTATATTTCCTATACTTATACTAGAATGTACTGTAGTCTCATTTTCATTATATGACTCAGTAGTTGATTGCGTAGACATTGGATCAGATTCTGTAGGATCTCGCTCATAAATAGTCGTGGATGTGATGTCAGTTTGGATTATATCATTACGGGTAGTTGTTGAAAGTTCTAAGTGTTGATAATCCAAAGTTGTATAATCTGATGTATTATTTAATGCAACTGTATCTGTAAATTGTGATGTATTTCTGATCTCATCTTTATTGAAAGTAATAAGATCAGTAGTTTGGCTTACTGTACTTGTATACGATCCTTCTTGTTCAGAAGATAAACCTTGTAATGTGGTGACATCAGTATCGCCTTTGTTATAATTAGCAGTGGTAGAAACCATGTCAGAGTGGCCCTCAGAGTATAATGTATTCACTGCTTCATTCATTTGATTGTTGGTTATTATAGAAATGGGTTCAGTGCTCATTTTATTAGTATTTTCTATTAAAGGATTTGTTACATCCTTACTTTTTATGATGAATGAAGTGGATTCTTTTTCTTTACCCTGAATGGAAGTTGTTGTAGAGAAATCGGTTACTTCCGATTGTGTTGTGGAAGTCACTAACATATCATTTTCATGATATATGTCTGTGACTTGATTAAAAGGGAACATACTATGTAATTTTTTATCTAAATTCGAAGAATCGATCCTTGTGGATTCTACCTTTTCTGTACTAGGTTCTGTCATTGTACTTAAATCTATCGAAGTTGTTGAACCTCCTTTTTTAAACTCTTTAATTTCATTGTTGATTTTCATTTCGGGTTTTATAGTTGTCTCACCAATAATTATGGTGTCGTCTTGTATTGTATGCTGGATATCTTTTAATGTTACATATTTATTTTTTTCTGTTGGATATAAAGTAAAATCTTCTGGATTACTAGTGGTAATGTCATTTATTTCAGTAGTAAAAGGCAACGTATTACCCAGTGTACTTGTTGTACTATCTGAAAAAGGATCTAAATTTTTTTCAGTTATTTCACGACCATAGTCAACATAGTTGGTTGAAGGTATATCATATGAATTTGAGTTAATATCACTAGTCACAGACTCCGTGGTCGCATCGAAGGAAATGATTGTATCTGCTTGATCCACATGACCAGTTGTCTGCTGAGAATTTATGTTATTATCATTCGTCTGAGATTGGAATGTAGTTACTTCGTCAATATTCTTGTGTTCGTAACTGGGTTCATTTACATTGTGACGACCTGTTATAAAGCTCCCTAAAGATTCAGTTGTGCTTATAAAATCGTGTGGTAGAAAATCTTCTGTTGTTGTATCTAGCGTCTCAATAACTTGGTCACCTCTTTCTTGTGATACCGTAGTTCCTATATTAGACTCACCACTCCCTTTAACAGGATTGTTTAAGGTTGTGTTCATTTGGATGAAATAATTGGTAGTAGTAGTTGAATTGAGGGAAACGAAAGCAACAGATGGACTAGTTGTATTCTGGTAAGTAGATTTAGAATGATCCTCAAAAGAATTTTGTAAATTTCGTCTATTTTCTTGATTCTTTGTGTTTACATTTTCATTAATTTGCTTATGAGTACCGCTTGTTTCATTACGCTTTAAATACGGTTTATTAGTACTCGAAGTTGATTGTTCAAAATACGTGGTGTTATCAACTCTTATTGGTTCTTGGCTTTCAATTGCAATAGTGGTCACTTCTTTCTTATTTTCATCATTAATTACTACTTTAGGAGTGCTTATATCTACATTTTTACTATTACTTTCAAGCGTTTGACCAGAAGGATACGTACTAATTGTAAAGCTATCTGTTACTAGTGTGGAAGAAAAGGTACTATCTTCAACATCAACATTTGATTCGGTTACGATCGAATTCATTTGCAAAGGAATAATTGTTGACTCCATTTTCATGGAGGTCACTTCTTTCTTATTTTCATTATTAATTATAACTTTTGGAGTGCTTGTATCTATATCTTCACTATTAGTTTCAAGCGTTTGATCTGAAGGATACGTACTTATTGTAAAGCTATCTGTTATTAGTGTAGAAGAAAAGGTAGTATCTTCAACATCGACATTTGATTCTGTTACAATCGAATTCATTTGGAAAGGAATGATAGTTGACTCCATTTTATTTAGTAAACTATCAGTTGTTTGTGTATTAACATTATCTGTTAGCATTGCATTATTTGTCATTATAGTCGAGTCGTAATTATTAGTATTCAATTCAGATATCGTGTACTGTATTGTTGTAGTATCGGCGTTCGTTTCGGTTAGTGGGACATGTAAAGGCCGAGCATCTGTTAATAGAAATAGAGTAAATGTCGAATTAATACAAATATTCACTTTCTATAGGAAAAAAATATGTCAAGGACTATAAGCTTAAAAGAAAAATTACATATATAAATTGAAAAATTAAAATATATGATAATAAATTTAAATATGAAATGTGTAAAAAAATGCCAGACAGATAGAGTTAATACTTTATAAAGCAGTCCTTTTAATGACAGTAAAATTCTGAATTTACATAACAACCAAATAAGACTTTTATAGGAGAAGTACAAAAAATGCATAATATAAATAGTTATATATAAATAAAATATGATAAGAAACAGGGAAGGTATTGTTAGTTACATAAGAGTTTGCTACGCTAATATAATATAGATTAACATATGAGACACCCTTCACCCAAACTAATGTATACATACATTAAGATGTAACGCTTATAATATTTTCAAGAATTCTGTGACATAATCCGACTTCATAAGGATTTTTAGAAAAATAGTAAAACCGGGTCTGCCGAGATAACATGGCCAGTACTTCGTGGCGTTTTATCGGACAAATGGTACGTTGAAAACTATAGCAATAACCAGTTCATTTGGAGTTAGTTTTGCTATTTACATATTAATTGATAGACACAGACTCGCTAGCTATATAGTAGAAGTCTGTAATTTATCATAAATGAAAATATGCATGAGTAGGAGTAAGTAAATCAAGAAAGTAAAAACTTTTACATATTATTTTATAAAATTAGCATACTTAGTAAGATTATACATTAAATGAGATCTTTAACTATTAGAGTACTTACTCTCCATACAGGCGCCAGAAAATGGATCACACGGTACACCTGGTCGGCAATGTGCGCAATTTGTCGATACTTTATCTTCTGTGAAGTATTACAAAAGTTAGCTAAATATTACGAAGTAGGAAAGTTTCGGAACGATAACCTTTGCAAATTTTCTTCTTGATTTATAGAAAATAAATATGACCTAGACGGGATACACAAAAAACAAGACAATCGGCTTAGTTTAACATTAATAACAAGAGATAATAAAAATAACATATTTTATTAAATCTACAATAAAAAATCGTTTACCACGAATGCAGATGCAGCCGTCACATTTCGTGTTTGGATATCTCGCACAGTCAGATGAAGTTTGACACTGGCATACTGTAAAAATATAATTCGATTAAAACAGCCACGCAGCATAAAAAACCAACTGTCATATCTTCGTGTTACAAATGTATCGATAATCTTTTGTCACTTTAGATTTTAAGGACAAAATCAGTTTTCTGTATATAATGCAAAGCACTAATTTACCTTTGGAACAAACAGGTTGATGATCAACAACCGCGCAGTGATGTCCAGTTGTACATGGGCCGCCCCGAGCACACGGATCAGAACAGCGACCCTCAATACAAGCTTGTCCAGAAGCGCATTGCTCATGCGCACTGCATCCTAAAGCTGTGACGAAATTTAAAATAAGCTTTTGCTCTTATGAAAAATAATTATTTCATTACTGACTTGAAATATTATTGATTTGTTTTCTTTATTTTTATTATTTAATAAATAATTAAATAATAATAACTTGGAATATAATTATTTCATGTAAGCAGTAAACGAGATATTATTAATATATTCTATTATCAAATTAAAGTAAACATTACGGAAAACATGATTCAATGAATTCCGTTTGTCGTATTAGTTTCGTAGTGATTTTGCATTACTTAAAATGTTTTATGTGATTATACTTTGATCAGGAGATATTAGTTGATCGACTTTATTGTATAACGGCGGGAAATTTCTATGAACACGAGTATTAACGCAAATGCAACTGCACTCTCTATTCTAAAAATCATCCTCGGTCTTAGATAGAATCAAATTTCGGAAGGCACTATCTACAATAATATCTATATAGATAATAATAATAAAAAATAATTATAAGATTCAGTTTTACAGTTAGAAGCATCATGTTAAAACATTGCAAGCTCTGTCTCGTGGCAGGTTGGCTGCATTGTTTTTATTCTTGCAAAAGCATTAGAAATATTACTTATATTATTGCATTAAAAGTCCTCTAAGCATACCAACACCAAGGGTTAATATTACAATCTCTTTACATTCATAAATTATAACATGCTGAAAACTACCTTATCAAAAGGAGTTTATATTGCTGAAAGACATACAAATAAGCTAGAAAAGAAGAAAAAAGATAAGAACTGCGTGAAGGGTAGATACGATCAATATTTCCTGGAATATGAAGAAAAAAATTATTAAGACTCATTCAAAGACTAAAATAGATAATATAACTAAATACTTTCATAACCTAGTGTTTTCAGAACAATTTACCTTTAATGCAGCCGTGTTTTTCATCATGTATGAATCCATATGGGCAAAACTTGCAAACAGGGTGATGGTCTTCAACTGAACAAGGAGCATCACCACATGCATCTTTGCATGGATCTTTACATTGGAAATCTCGGCAGGCTAGATTTTGAGGACATCCATTATCTCTTAAACAAATAGATACCGTTGCCTGACAATCTTTGAGGCATACGCACATAACACGATGCTCTACTACTTCACATTGTTTCCCTTTAGGGCACATTGGTTCTCGTGATGCTAAACATGGATTCACGCATTTAGTTTCTCTACAGACTGCATTCGATGGGCATTGTTCATCCCTTGTACATTCTGCGTGCTCGGGGGCGCAAGTTAATTCTCCTCTTTCGTTTAAAGCGAAACCATTTCGACAAACACATACTGGTTGGTGATTGCGAACTTCACACTTTTGATTTGATCGGCAGTTATGATAATCCAAGCATGGATTTTTACATAGGTTTGAAGCAAGATCACAAGCTAATTTAGATGGACATGGTTTTGTTTCGGAGCATGTAAAAGTGTTATTAAAATCTGTCGACGGTTTGCAAGTAGGATCCAGTCGACAAGACTGTCTCGGATTTCCCACGTAGCACTGGGGACACGAACAATGCGCTCGGTGCAATACAGAAGCACATAGCGCATCTTCACCACATACACCACGCACCGTGCACGGGTCAACGCAGTGTAAACTCAAGCATGCCTTGTCCACGGGGCAGTCCTTGTCGCTCGTACATTCGATACCTAGGAAGATGTGAAAGAAGAAAGCAGAGTCGAAAGAGCGGTCCCTTCAGCCGCGAAGAGGAAACTTTCTCACGAGACAGTGCATGCTTTTTGAAACTGATAGTTTATGACCAGAAATATATAACGGTAGGTATATTATTATAATAAAGCGATATGTACATGAAGCCGAACAAAATGTTACTGACTGTAATCAAGCACGAATGGTGAGAATGCTTCCACTATTATCAAAATTAAAATGTGACCTAGTATTTTAAAATTATATATTTATACACGGTACCAGCTTTTTACATATTATACAAAAGTAGAATAACTCGTAATACTTTTGCAAATAACGTATCTTACAAATCTTGAGAGAGCGTGAAAAAAATTGAGACTGTACGCAATCAAGGCAGTGAAAATAGGAAAATAACCTTTTGTAAGAAAATTTACATACCTAATGTATTTTCTCGATAACTAAATAACGTGCAATCGTTATTATTGTCTCATTATGTTTACCGTTGATGAAATTAATGACACTCATTAATGATATTTCTGTCTCATGTTCAAATTATTCTTTGAATCTATCTTCTCTGCCTCTTAGCGCATAGTGGATGCTCTCTCTTATTATTTCGTACGGCAAATAAATTCTATGTTTTTTTGAAAATTCCTATATAAATACATTTTATTTGGATAACTTCATAAATTTTTTTCACGACTATACGAAAAATTGAAGTTATATAGAACATTAAAATTGTACTTCTCGAAAATGTCGTGCATTTTTACAAGTGAATGATTATTATTCTTTATGAATTACTCACTAGTATGACATTCAATATCAGCTTGACCTTCTGTGCCTGGAACACAACGACAAACAAACTCAGCACCTTCCCTTAGACATTCGCCATTAATACCACAACCAGTTGTTCGACAATCAACTACGCTACGTTCTTGAGTACCTAAAAGAAAATCATTAAATTAAAAGTTTTGAAACTACTATGATTACGTTCGTAACTTTTTATAACTCTATTAATACATACATTCAATATTTGGATCTCCGTTTGGATAGTTCCGGGGACAATAGCATTGGGTTTCTCGATTTTGCCCAATTCTACATTGTGCATTAGTACCACACACTTTGTGAGCACATGGCGCCATAGTTCCACAGAAACATTGATGTTGAGGATTGCCTGCACATCCAGGAGGGCAAGTACATTCATAATTACCATCATCCATATCTCTACAACGGGCATTTACTCCACATGGATTTCTCGAACACGAACCCGATGTAGGTTTAGAACATTCATGTTTCGGGTTACCAATAAAATTTGGGGGACAAGAACATTGTGGGCTTCTGTTTACAGATCTGCAAATTGCATTTATTCCACATGCATTTAAACAAACGTTTCTACATTTACCCTCAGAATTGCACTCCTCGTCTAAAGCACAGTCGTCATTGTTAGAACATTCATAGGATTTACATTCCTTAATAGGATCACCGGAATATCCACTTGGACAACTGCATACAGGGCGGTGACGCGTTGATATGCAAACAGCATTTTTTCCACAAGAATTTTCTCGACAAACGGGAACACATTGTTTTGAAGAGCATATCATATCTTCTCCACAATCTCTGTTATTGTTACATCCTGGTAAGCATACCTCTTGAGAGCAGATTTGCCTTTGCGGGCATTTATTTCTAGCAGAGCACATGACCCTACAACCACCGTTGTAACATTTTTCACCACAATCGCAATCAGAATTGTTATCACATAAAGCTATGCAATATCCACTATCATCACATGGGCAGAACCCATCACATTGTAATTGCTTTCTCTTACATTCCACCAAAGGATTTCCGGTATAATTACTTGAACAACTACATGTAGCTCTATGGTTAATCACTTTGCAATCTGCACAAATACCACAACTATTACTTTCCTTACATGGGTCTGAAATGAAATAAAAACCCCAATATAATTTCATCCCCATTCTTTTCTTATGAATAAGAATTATATATATATTTTGATATTGTTTGAAATGTAGTCAAATAGATAAAGCAATTTATTACTCATTTTTTGTTATCACACGCTTTTTATTAGCTTCACCTGTATGTTTGTATGTTTGTTTGTAACCGACTTCTTTGGGCGCGATTTTGACCCACTTTAAACGGCCAGATTTCGTTCAAACTTTGTAGATTTATTGAGGACCGATGACAATACACTAATTTGATAAAATTATTCCATTTTTCGATATGCAAATATGATTTTTGTTAATTTATATAATTTTCATCTATAGTCGATAAGGTAAGAAAATTAATTAAAATTTTCGTCGTTCGAGTCGTGCAATAGTTTAAAATTAAAAAAACAAGCGTGGGGTGCTTCTTAAGATATTATCGAAATCATAATCACTCTACTCATATCTGTCAATAAAATATCTATAACCATTGGCACCATGCACCCCACGCTTTTTTTAAAATAAAATAATTTTTTTTTACTCACACTATTATTAATTTATATTCATTGAAATTTTTAACACTATTTTCTTAATTTAAATTCATTTAAATTTATTTTCTATTTTTTAGTTTGGTTTTCTGTAAGAAGCGTGTTTTTTAGTTTTTTTTAACTATTATTTATTTGTTACACCTGCTCGCTTCTAAATGAAATAGGTTGCAAATGCAACCACAATTAAATTTTAATACGACCATACCTTTACATTGTCCATTAATACAGGAATGATCATCACTGCAAGCATTATCATGGCGACATCCCTGTTTACATATTCTATTTTCACAAATATGACCATCATTACATACATCATCACTGTTACAAACAACTCTGCATATGCCACGTATACATTTTTCATTAGACATGCAAACACCATCACTAAAAATAACAATCAAAACATTTGTATTACACATAAATAAATATAAAAAAAATTAATCATTTTAAATTTAATACCTTCTACAGGATGGATAACATGTATCTCCATAGCAATTGAAACCTTCAGAACAAGTTTTATCCCTGTTACAAGGTACAGGTACTCTTCGGCAAGCAACTTTCGGGTCACCCGCTAAAGAATATGGACAACTGCAGATTGGTTCATGGTCTTTCGTTAAACAGAGTGCATTAGCCCCACACGAAGCCGGTTGTGTGCACGGATTGACACATTGTCCAGATATACATGCTTTATCATTCGAACAATGCGAGTTGTATTTACAACCAGTAATACAAAATCTGCCATCGCATATTTCACCATCGGAACAGTGCTCATCAGAGTTACAAGCAAACCGGCATACGCCTAAATCACAACGTTCTCCCTGTAAGCAGTCAGTTCCATCAGGAGTACAAGCAGGTCTACATCGATCATCTTCACATCTCCATCCAGAGGCACAGTCTGTGTGCATTTGACAAGGAGCAGATGGCGCCCTTACGCAGCCGACGTTTGGAGTTGGATTGGGAATCAAGCCGTCGAGGCAAGAACATGATGCTTTTCGATCAACTACGGTGCACAGAGCATTCGGTCCACAGGGATTAACAGTTTCCGCACAAGGGTTTCGGCAATAATTATTTCTACAAAATTCATCAGGTCCGCAATCATCATCGTGTCGACAACCATAGTGGCAACTATTTCCTAAACATATATGTCCAAGGAAACAATCGTTATCAACACGGCAAGTTACTAAAAAAAAACAAAATTAATACAATAAACGTCATGACTTCTATTATCTTATCGAAAGAAATACGTTATGGCATAATAAATTCTTACATAAACAAGCTCCTTTAGAACATCGTTCGTTTTGGGCACAGTCTTCGTCATTATTACAGTTTGGTAGACACATGGAGTCCTGACATATATGATCATCTTCACATTCGCCTGAGCCCCCACACAGCCTTGGAACTAAATAAGTAAAGAAGTACAATAAATACCTTGTTTATTACATATTTATTTTTATTTTATTTAGTTTTAGATTCAAAACTTACTTCTGACACATTCAACGTCTTGATTTCCTGTAAATCTGTATGGGCAACTACATTGAACGATGTGATTTTCTGTACGACAAATTGCATTTAAGCCACAAGTCTTTTCCATTTTACATAGATCTAAACATTGCCCATTGACACACTTCTCCGCAGATGCACACTCTTCATCTTGGATACATAGACCTTAGAATAAAACAATAATTATAGTAGTTAAATATAGAAGTCCTTTAGTTTTTTTTATCCTTCGTAACATTTTTTGTCACAATAATGACTGAAGTTACCTTTGCAAATTTGATTGTGGCAGTATTGGTTTTCGGAACAATCTTCTTTTTTATTACAAGGAATTTCTTGGGGTCGGCAACCTTTTTCACTAACCGGATTGCCAATAAATCCTTGTTTACATTTACATTGTCCTGTGTGTCTAGCAGCTACACAATCTGTATTTAATCCACATTTCACGTTATCACAGGCATCTATAAAACAAAGATATAATTAAAGTAACATTCATAATTGAAAATGTAATGTATCGCTGAATATACGTAGTGTATCGAAATTAGTTTTACCTGTACACTTCCTAATACCATCGATTATCGTGCAGCGTGCAACCGATGGACAATCTCTATTAAAACGGCATTCGGATCCTTTTTGGCAACCTTTTTTATACGGATCTCCTACTGTGCCTTCAGGACAAGAGCAAAGAGCGCCGTTTCTTGAATTTTTACACTCTGCTCCATCGCTACATGGATTTGATTCACAGTAATTGATTTTCTTACAACCTATTAATGGATCTCCCATGTAACCGGGTTGGCAGTAACAAACAGCTTGGTGATTTTCAGATGAGCATATTGTATCTTGTCCACAATGATTTCGCGCTAAGCATGCAATTTTACACATATTATGATCACAAAATTTGTCGTTAGAACAGTCATTATCTGTACTGCATTCAATCTTTTTGCATCCTTGAACCGCATCACCGAAAAATCCTTCTTTACAAGAACAAGTTGTTTTGTGAGAGGCAGCAGTACAAAAAGCATTTCTTCCACATTGTTGATTTTTACATAATTTTATACATTGAGGCTTTCCATTTTTATCTTCAGTACACTGTTCATCGTCTGCACAATCTTCGTTATTTAAACATTCTATTTCTTTCATGCATATTCTGTTTGAACAATAATAAGATTCGGGACACGTATTGTTTGACGTGCACATTAGTCTGCAAGTATCTTTAATACAGATTTGGTCGTTTAAGCAATCTCGTGAATTTTTGCAGATACCTAAAGTATAATAAAATGTTATTATTTATTTATTTATCATTTATGTATAACCACAGTTATCTTAATAAATACTCACCAAGACATAAATTGTCGATACATTTTGTTCCTGAAGAACATCTACTGTCGTCATTACAATATTGAACTGGTACACATCCTAATACAGGATCACCAGTAAATCCAGAAGCACAGTAACAATGTCCAATATGATCCCTAGATACACAATTTGCATTCCTTCCACACGCGCGTGGAATGTTACATGAATTTCTGCATTTATTATTGACACAAGCTTCATCGGATGGACAATCTGAATCTTTTATACATTCAAATTTAACGCATCCTTTGTAAGGATCACCATGACTTCCTGATTGACATTCGCAAACCGGTTCATGCTTTGACACATAGCAATCTGTATTTGCAGCACAAGGAGATTTATCACAGGGATTTACACATTGATTTTCTAAACATTTTGTTATTTCAGAACAGTCATCATCAGAAAAACAGTCCCCTGGACGTTTGCAATGATTGGTACTTATGTCGTGTATTGTTCCATTCACACAATTGCAAATAAATGATCCAGGTGTATTTTCACAAGCTGAATTTAGTGGGCATGGGTGTAGTAGACACTCGTTTATATCGTCACATCTATTACTTATAAGTTCAAACCCAGGGGAACACATGCATGAGGTCCGATGGTTTATAATTTTGCAACTTCCGCCTTTACAAACTGCTTCATCGCATTGGTCTGTAAGAGACGAATAAATAAGACGTTGAAATATTGAATTGGTGTTTCTTTTATTTTAATTAATAACAATGTAACTCGTGATTAAAACAAATTTTGATAATAAGGTATTTAAAATATACGCATCAAATACGAAAAAAGCATATTTAACATTTCGTTATAGGAGCTAAAACTGTGTCAGTAAGAATTTAAGCTAATACAATAAAAGTAAACTGGAGCTAAAATTTAATAAAAATAAACTTACCAGAACATTTATTTGTATCCTGACGACAGAACTTATCGTTTGGACATTCAGAATCGTCAACACATTCAACTCTGAAACATCCAACTTTTTTATCAAATGGGTTTCCTATGTGACCTTTTTCGCACGAACAAGTAACTTTGTGTTTTTTAACAACACAAACGGCATTTGTCCCACATGGATCATCTTTTTCACAGGGATTTGTACATTTTCCACGTAAACACACAAGTGACTCTTCACACTGATTATCACGCCTACATTGATTTGGCATTAAACATCCAGTTTTGTACGGATCTCCTATTGCCCCAATGGGACAAATACATTTAAAAGATCCAATGGCATCTATACATTGTGCTGTTGGGTGACATGGATTTTTTATGCATTCATTAATATTTATACATTCGTCCTGTGTCATTTCAAAGCCAGGTAAACATTGACATTTTGTTTCTTTGCACATTTGATTATTCATGCAGTCAGAATTAGTTTTACAGCCAGCAATACAAATTCCAGAATTGCAATGTTCACCGTGTAAACAATTGCTACTAGAATGACAAACTGTGTGACATTTGCTATCATAACAAGTTTCTCCAATTGCACAATCAGAATTTACTTGGCATGGCACTTGGCATAAATGAGCAATGCACATATGATCTGGTGGACAATCCAATGTTTTTGAACATGAACTTGCTTTTCGAACACATCCTTGTTGTGCCGTCGGCGTTCCCTCGAATCCAAGAGGGCATTCACATACAGTTTCATGTTGATTTCTAGAACAAATAGCATTAGGACCGCAAATTTTTGTACCAATGCAAGGATTTGTACATTTGTTATTTACACAGGCTTCTTCAGAAGGACAGTCTTCGTTAGTACGGCAACCTAACAAGCATTGACTTCCAATGCATGCTTCTCCAATACTACATTGTGTATGTTTAGAACATTGTTTTGTACATAAATTTTTAGTACAAATTTCTCCGTGATCACATTGAGTGGAATTTTTACAAGCTGTAAAACATTGTTCGTTGTGACAAATATCGCCTGCACAGTCATTGTCACTGACACATTTGACTAACCGTTTCTTACATGCATTTATTCCTTTTATGAGTTCATAGCCTTCGGTACATAGACATACAGCCTTTCTATTAACAATTTTACACAAAGAATTAGTTCCACAAGCATTTTGACATGGATTAGTACATTGGCCACTGACACAAACAGTATCAGGGGGACAGTCATTATCCCCATTTAGACATTCACTGCGTGTTCTGCATCCTACATCTTTCGGGTCACCTATTAAACCTTTAGGACATTTACAAATAAACGTTCTACCCGAGGGCTCACATAAAGCAGTTGGGTGACAAGGATTGGGTTTGCATACATCAACTCTTTTACAATTAACTTCTGCGATTGGATCTGGTTGGTACCCAACTGGACATCGACATGTAAATTTATGATTTTCAGGAATACATACTGCGTTATCACCACACGAATCCTCTCTACAAACGTCAATACATGTATGTGTCATTCGATTGCATAATTGATGTGGCATGCAATCTAAATTGTATACACATGGTACTAATTTACAACCAGTTTCCAAATCATTGGGATCTCCAGTATAAGGTCCAACGGGACACTGACATTGAGCTACATGGTTATTAGTAACGCATAAAGCATTGGGTCCGCAAACTACTTGATTACAAGACGATACACACTTTTTTAAGTTGCCAATATTTCTACAAATTTCGCTTTCTCTACACTGCGCATCATTTGAACACTGATTTTCATTTATAGGTACACACCCATCACGGTCATTCGGATTTCCACCAAAACCTTTTAAGCATTCGCATTGACTTTTGTGATCCTTTGTTACACATTTTGAGTTTTGAGGACATGTAAAAGTTTTACAATTATCCAAACATTTTTGTACGCCTAGTATATCTCTTTGACAGGATTTATCAGTTTCACAATCTAAATTACTCTTACAGTCTGATGTTGTCGGTTGTTCGCAAATTGAACTTAAAGGATTCCATAAATAGCCCTCCTTGCAATCGCATCGTGCAGTATTATCTACAACTTTGCATATTTCGTTAGGACTACAAATGATAGTCGAACACAAATCGAGACACCTTTTAGTTGATCCATCTACTGATACACAAATTTGTGGCTCTGCACAATCACTATCTACATTACATTCCACCTCATTTGGTTCAGGTTGTTGCAACTGGCAACCAAGTTTAACGTCATTTGGCTTTCCAATAAAACCCTCAGCACATATACAATTGGCGTGATGGTTAGAACTGACGCAAATAGAATTAGGTCCACACTGTAATTTACTGCAAGCATCTAAACATCTTCTTGTATCTTTACCTATTTGGAAACATATTTCCGTATCTCTGCAATCTCCATCAGTTAAACAATTTTTATCAACGCTACAACCTTTTCGAAGATCATTAGGTTCTCCAACATACCCCGGGAGACATTCACATTTTCCTTCTGAGCAGATTGCCTTTGGCCCACACAGCATAGAACGACAAGCGTCAACGCATTTTGATTTTTCACAAAAATATCCTTCTGGACACGTATTATTATGGGAACAAGTACAAACTGTGCCGTCAATACATTTTGAAATAGATACTTGTGTGCATAGCTCGTATGGATTGCCGATGAATCGACTTTTGCAGATACAACTAAAACTTCCAGGCGTATTGATACAAATTGCATTTTCACCACAGGGCCTAGAGTTACATTCGTCTATGTCAATACATTGTAAATTTGGATTGCCAACATATCCAGGTGGGCAAAGACATTCAACGTGTGACCGAGTCTGTTGACAAACTGCATTCGCTCCACATGAAGCTTTAGCACAAGTAATCTGTCTGCGTGGAAGACATTTCTTATATGGATTACCAGTGTAACCTTTATCACATTTGCAAACGTTAATTTGACCATAAACACAATGTGCATTATTCACACATCCAGGCTCACAAGTGGGCGGTGCAACAGCTAAAAAAAACATTCAAATATAGAAAAAGAAATATACAAGACAATTTTTTTTTATTTGATTGAATTTGATAACATTATACTCACGTGGCATACACAGTAAATCAGGATTTCCAACAAAGAATGCATTACACATACATCTACCAGTATCTTCGTTGCAACTTGCACCTATGCCACAAACTACATCTTCGCAACGCTGTCGACATCTACCCGCAACACAGGACATGGGCTCTTCACAAGGCATGCCAGCTCCGCATAAGTCTCTTCTACAAATCCCGCCGGGAAATGGGTTTCCCACCATGCCCTCCGGACATACACACGTTGGGCCAGTTTTAGATATTATGCAATGTGCTCCGGATGCGCATGAGTAGTTATCGCATCCTTAAAAAATTATAATTAATAAGAAAACCAATTTGAAGAACTTATTAGTATAACTATTTTAATTAAATGAAACATTTACCTGAAATACATTTTCCGCCTTCCGGTTTCGTATAGCCCGGGTTACAACGGCACCAAGCTGCATGATTTTCTACTTCACAAAAAGCATTTGGCCCACATGATACACTTACGCAAGGTGAGACGCAAGTACGATTAAGGCAAGCTTGATTATTTGGACACTGATTGTCTTTAGAACAAAGTAACTTTTGTGAAGGTTCGTCCGGGGCGATACCTAAAAATATTGATTTTAAAATATAATATATAACATAAATAGCTTAGTTCCTAATCTTATGAATTATATGTGAACAACTTTTGGCTAATTATATACTTACATCCAGTTTTGTATGGATCTCCAACCATAGATTGTGGACAAATACATTTATAACCACCTTGCTCATCGTTGCAAATTGCACCATATGCACACGGTGCGCTATGACACTCATTTCTATTCGTGCAGCCTGTATATGGGTCTCCTTCAAAGCCAGACATGCACATACATCTAGGTGGATCACTTGGAGTACATTTAGCATTTATACCACATATGAACCTCTCACAAGGACTTTTACATTTTTGTCCATCGGTTATATCTAGGTAAAATGGTGGTGGGCACACACAGTTACCAGGTTGAACACATTTCTCATTGGCAAAACAATCACTATCGCTGATACATCTTTTCTGATTCAAACTACAATGTCCTGAAACTGGATCTGTTCCATATCCGGGCGGACATTTACATGTGAAAGAGCCGACTGTATTAACACACTCGGCACCAAACCCGCAAGCTGGTTGATCTAAAGTACACTCATTTATATCTTCACAAGCTCCAGCAGCTGTTTGTACAAATCCAGCAGGACAAGCGCAGTAACTAACAGTTTCTGATATTATAATACATTCAGCTCCTTTTCCACATTTCTTATCTTTTGTGCATCCAGACAATACACAATTACCATTTACAATATTATATGGTGGCTGACATTGGCATGAGATATCAGTACAATATTCACACAAATTATATGGATTACCGCTATAATCAGGTGGACATTTACATTCATAGCTTCCGGGTAAATTTTTACATATAGCATTTAACCCACAAGGTGTTCGGCCATGCTGGGTACATTCATTAATATCCTCACATATGCCAGTTTCCAAATTGCGCGTGAATCCTTGACTACAGATGCAAACATTCTCATTGTCATGTAATACGCATTGTTCTCCCTGAGGACATGGATTTGTAGAACTACATTCACTGGTTTGCTTACTTACAAAACAACCTTCTGTATATGGATCTCCCTTGAATTGACTTGGACATTCGCATTGAAAGTGTCCCGGTAAATTCTTACAAACAGCGCCGTTGGCACATGGATTTGTTTCACATTCATTTATATCCAAACAACCACTAGGGGATGATGGTTCACCTGTAAATCCATTACGACAAGTGCATTGCGCTGTTTGTTCATTTAAAAGGCACTCTGAATTGCTTCCACAATGTAGAGCTTCACATGGATCTGTAAAGGAAATTTATCAACAATTAGTCCTTATTATGTACTTATTATATTTTAAAATAACAACATTTTCTGAATACTTACGACGACATTCATTTCCAACATTGGGTTCTGGACAGACGCATTTCATGTTTCCATCACACAGGGCATTTCCGGGACAATCATCATTATTATTGCATGTAAGAATTTCCGAACATTTTACGCGAGGATCAGGATCTGCTATTGTTCCTTCAGGACAGACACAGTTATATGACCCTTTTTGGTTTATACATTCTGCCCCAGAACCACAAGCTCCATCAGTTTCACATTCATCTATATCATAGCAATTTTTAAATGCATCTCCTGTAAATCCTTCAGGACAATGACATACAAAACTTCCTAGAGTGTTTGAGCAGGCAGCATTATTACCACAATGAGAAGGTACTCCAATAGAAGTATCACACTCATCGACATCTACACAACCAGCAGATATGTCGTTTGGATCAAAATTCCAGCCATCGTCACATACGCAATAAACATCAATTCCATCAACCTTGCAATAGGAATGTTCACCACATTTGACATCATCACATGGAGCACGACATTTCAATTGAGGTGGAGAGCCAATGAATCCTCTTGCACATTGGCATGAAAAGCTCCCAACAGAGTTAATACACACTGAATTTTCTCCACATTTTGATCCATCACCACACTCGTCGATATCTATACAAATTGATCCTTTCGGCTCAAATCCATTTTTGCAGTAACATTGGTCTTCTATACATTCAGCATTATTTGTACAGTCAAAATTAGATTTGCATAAAGTATTTACATCAATCTGCAATATAATACAGTATAAGCAATTTGATATTAATAGTTAAATAAATACTTAAAATTTTTTTAAGAGTTTTTTACCTGTTCACATGCAACCTGTGCATCTGTTTTGGCTCTATATCCTTGAGGACAAATACAGTTATATCCAGGAGAAGTGTTTTCACATATCGCATGTAATCCACATGGGCGTTCTAATATTTTGCATTCGTCAACGTCTTGGCAGCCATCTGACACGCGAGCATCTCCAGTGTAGTCTGGCAGGCAGGTACATACGTAGCTACCCAACGTATTTGTACAAGTAGCATGTGCTCCACATACCGCTTCATTACTTTTACACTCATCCACGTCTGGTTTAACAAACAACTCATATCTTATTATTTCGTTTCATTTTAATTTAAAATATTATAAGATACGTACGTAAAAGAAACGACGACAGCCACTACGAAGAAGAAATGGCAGGAGCACAGATTTTCGAAGGATAGAATAACTCGGTAAAGAAGATGAAATCTAAACTTAAAGAAGAAAGGATAACTAATTTATATGACCTATAAAAATAAAGACAAAGACGAAAAGATCGTACCGCAACAGAAGTTCTGAAACATAAAATGTAGAAAATCCCTAAAAGATCAACGACAAGAGTGTTATTTTTAAACGTTTAGGGTTAAGTTAGTACAAGCGTGAGTCCACCGCGCGTCATATGCGGCAGTGATCAGCGTTCTCACACGCCGTTTAACGAAGATTAAGAAGCGTTAAAACCAGACAGAAAACGTATAGATTAGAATTGCTATGTATCACAAAACTCACCGACACACTGGACGTTGGGATCGCCTTCGAAACCTTCTGGGCATAGACATCGGTAGTTTCCGGAACGATTTTCACATAGGGCACTTCGACCGCAAGGGTTCCGTGCACACGCGTCGTGATCCTGGCAAGCGACTCGCGGGTCTCCCTCGTGCCCTGGCGGGCAGCTGCATTCGTAGCCACCGACTAGATTGCGACACACCGCCCCCACTCCGCACGCGTCTTTGTTCGCACATTCATCCACGTCTACACACTAGGTTAGAAAATTAATTTTATAATTTTTTTCCAGTTGTAAAATTTTTGTTCTTCGAGTAAAAATAAATCAAACAAGCAAAAAGATAAACGTTTCAATGGTAATGTCTTTTATAACGTTCCTTCCCAGGCTAAGGAAAATCTACTGTTGGATGAACAGGACATATAATATTATTGCAATAATCAAAATACATACAGCCAAACACTAAAATAGACTTTCTGAAAAGATTAAAATAATAACAAATTTATTTGGTATTACAGAACTACAAATGTACAAACAACATCATTCACATAAAATCAACCCATACTAATAGGCAACAACATGATGTTCTTACCGCAATGCTTTTATCAATATAATATTTTCCACATTGAAAACATATCTTTCATATACTTTAAATTATGCAAAAGGGTTCATAGAATAACATATAACATATAACTTACTCCATCAAATGGATTTCCCGTGTAGCCCGCTTGACAAGCGCACGTATAATTTCCAGGGTAGTTTTGGCATACTGCATTCGCACCGCAGGCACCAGGTCTTCTGCACTCATCAATATCTAAAAAATAATTGTAATAAATTTTGGTTAGGATATTATTTATATTTTGGTTAGGTATTTTCTATTTCTTACTTTATTGGAAAGAAGGAAAGTTTATTTCAAGGACAAACTTATACAGAGAAGCAAAATAGAAGCGGGAGAAAAATAAATATATAAAAGAAAAGCGAGATTTTCACGGTAGAGCGCCCTTCAAAAAGGGAAACCATCTCCATCTGTGAAGGAGTTATGCTCACACAGCGCTCGTTTTCAGAGGTATACATATAAAAGTACAATTAGAGAAATAACAAATATTTAAAAAATTATAGTGTCAAAAAATAACAATAACTTTACTGCTTAGTAGGACGTATTATATAATATAAAAAACCAATAAATAGAACAAATATACTTTAAATAGATAATACCTCGACATTCTTCTTCGCCGTCGCCCTCGAAACCTCGGTTACATTTGCAAATAAAATGGGCAGGAAGATTGCAACATTCTGCATTTTCCACACACCTAGATGCTATAGCTGGATCTTCACATTCATTGATATCTACAAATTTTTAATTAATCTTATTATTATGCTAGCTATACCGGGCGGTTTCGCCCACAGATGAACTCGCGGGCAAAAGCATGTAAAGTACAGTACTATGTAGGTAATTAAGGTACAATACTGCTAAATATCATCAAAATCGCGTATTTGATTTTTGCGTGAAAGAGTAACAAACATCCATACATTCTTACAAACGCTTTCGCGTTTTAATATTACTAGTAGAATTTTACGTGAGAATTGAGAAATATGTTATGAAATTAAATCGAATCTTAAAATTTGTTTGGAAAAATTATTATAATAAAATTATGTAGCATATATTATTATGTAGCATTTCAAATTATGTTTCTGACCTTAAGAAATTCAAGACTTTTAAAGGATTTTAAAAGCGATTTAAAATCATTCAATCAGAGAGACTCTTCATTACTATTACCTTTACAAGTGAAGCCATCGCCTACATAACCTGGGAAACACGAGCACTGAAAGCTGCCTACAGTGTTTGTACAGTGAGCAAACACATCGCATGGTCTATCTTTGCATTCGTTTACATCTGAAAGTATGAGAAAATTTTAAAATCATGCCGTCTCTTAGTAATTCTTTAACTTATGAATTATTGAAACTACGCATTATTTTACTCATAATCAGGCCCTTTACAATATTTCAGTAAACAAGCACAACAAACGTATGTATCAAACGATGCAATCGTTTTTTTTTTCCTTAGTTATAATGAAATTCTAGTCATGTTGAGCAAACAAAACATGCGTATTAGGTAGTTTGTATTTACTTACCGGGTTCTTGACAATTACAGCCACCAAACCCGTCGTTACAATAGCAAACTCCGCTTAGGCAAGCTCCATTTATACAACGCGCACCGTCTTCTTTGGTACAATCATCTAAATAAAGTATTGAACAATGAAAAATATGGTCAGAGAGAGTGATTTTAGAAATAATGACTCTATATTGAGCTTTAAATCCAAATAAAAATCAATCAAATTTACCTTTTGTGATGATCTTTTAGTTGTAATTATTAATGTGAAAAGAAGAAAATTATGTTTAACATTATAATACACATACAAGTAAAAATAATGTCTTATCAATACATACCTGAGCATTTTAATTCTGTTCTTAATTCATCGGATGCCTTATAACAATCTGGCACACCGTCGCATAATTTGGATAATTCATATAATTGCAATATTTGAGTAGATTCGTTAACTTGACAGCCAAAGTAACCGTCTTCTAAATTTAAGAAAAATACTTCTCTTTTTATTCCTAAACCTATTCCATATTGGCTTTGCGTCGCTACCTGCATTGGAAAATAAAATAAGATTGAAAAATAACATTGCTAGGGCTGTTTTATTTTGTTTGTTTTGTTAAATTAATTGTTATTCATGACAGAGTTTTTAACTACTTGTTTTCGTAAATGGTAAAATTTTATCCTTTTACACCACAAGCCAGCGTGACTATCCCCTATAGAAACCAACAATAAAATTGTTTTCGGCAGAGCACAAAAGGATCATCACGGTCTTCCTTGTATATATTTATATACTAGAAACGCCCCGCGGTTTCACCCGTGTAAGTCCATATTCCGTAAGAATATCGGGATAAAAAGTTGCCTACATGTTATTCCAGTTGTCCAGCTGTCTACGTACCAAATTTTATTGCAATCGGTTCACTAGTTTTTGCGTGAAAGAGCAACAAATGCACACACATCCTTAAAAACTTTTTAGGATTAGGAGGATTATATCATATGTGCAATGCATTTGTCCTTCTTATCCTACAAGGGCGAAACAAAACTTAACATTTCAATCTAAAATTATTCATTTTTAATTTTAAAAAAAATGTCTCTTCAAAATGAATACTGACTGACTCTAACTGTTCAACTGTAGCTTTCCTGAAAACGTATATCATAATACTTACATTGGTCGTAGTGACGATTATCGTCCAAACCACAAGCGGCAAGGTTTCTATGTACATTTTCTCTGAAACAAACCAAGATATATCATATTAATTTTAATAACCATATAATTTCTTATACTGATACCTAGTGGTGTTTCGGAAAACCTACTGCTAATTATGATTTATATAAAATCAAACGAACTACTATTACCTTCCCATGATTTATAGTAATTTACAATAGTTATGCATTATATGGTAAAACGCTGTACTTGGTATGAATCGTATAAAACATTATTTAGAAGTGGGAAGTATTCCGGATGTTGAAAGCTATAGGAAATTAATACAAATATTTAAAAAAAGTTAAACAATATGCAACTCGCAAGTAACAGTATTTTTTTTAACGTAAGCAAAGGTGAAGGTTAATTTGCGAGGTCATGTAACTGTAAGAGCAAAGTTATAATATCTATTATTAAATGGAAACGATAAACACTGATGCTAATATATATAACACATTTTTGATTAATTTCAGTTCTGTTTTCATCTAATTCTTACTAAATTTTTACATAGCAATAATGATTATTACGGTTGCCTGAAAGAAATGGTTTATAGTCACAATAACAACACTGAATTTCGTGTAGAATTGTTGACCTTTTTTTGTTTCACGTCACTCGGTATGGAAGGATTAATTAAAAAAGAAATATACTCAAAAAAACTATCGCATGAAACCAAGTAGTACCTAAAAAACTTCATAACGGATTTTAAAATAACATATTTATTAATTCAAACTTTGTACGTTTATCTTCGCGATTGGTGATGATAATACATAATTCCGTCGATACGAGTTTATCTTATTATCATGATTATGATCGCCGGGATAAAATAATTGTTATACGTTTAAGACAAGCAACTGCAGAGAGGCAACTGAGACGATTAAGGTGACTTTACCGTTAAAGCGTGTTATTTTTTATTTTTAGTAATATGATTATCTGATTTTATTTTGGGTATACCCTGTTTTGTTAGTTGGTTTCCTGGAAAAAACTAAACAGTTATAATAAATATTAATATTTATTATGAACGGCACATTCAAAACTCAAACTCATACATTTGTTCTTTCTAATAAACTTCCTTAAGAAGAATAAAAATTAACCACGAGTGTTTTAAAAATTAAAATCTAACTTAAAATATTTTATATTATGTACACATACCTTCATAGCCATGACATAACGTATTAAAATAAAACTTTTAAATAAAACCACGAATGAATAATTAATTTATTACCTATTTACCTACATCGTCTACTGTGTGTCAAACCTTGACATCTTAAAGCTAGTCGTGACAAGTGATTTATGTATTTTGTTAAATATTATTATTACCTTAAAACTTCACCGTTCATACAACAGACAATGCCACTAATTACATCTGATAGGATATTCAGTAGATTTTGTTTTCTAGTTATTTTCCAATTCGATATAGGGCTGATTTATCCATCCTTGGATGAAACTTTTTTGTCGAAAATTGTATTTTACAACCACTTCAAAAATATTTATTAATTTCCCGACTTTACATTTTTATATTATTGTGACTGTATACTTTATTGGACGGATATTATTGAAGCAAGGACTGAAAATTGGGTCTCTTTTTAAGAAGCATATTTAAGTTACATCTGCTGTCTTATTTAGAATTTTTAAAACTACATTTAATTAACGGTCATGTTTGGTACAAATCATACTCGTATATATATATAGTTTTTCGTTTAATTATCCCTGAGTGCTAAAAGCTATATTCGTACCAGGGGCGAAGCCAAGGTGTACCGCTAGTAATAAATAATTAGCGTTCTTTGCTTAGATACTTATACATATAATCTAAACATTATATTATTCATATATAAATAAATTACATAATAACCTACTCATGCATGCATGTATTACAATACATATAAAATATAGTAAAAGCAAAGATTTCATTTGTTGAATATTTAAAATCCCAGATGAAATAAATATAATCCCCATTATGTACAATAAACGAAACTCAGAAATGTAAAGCTTAAATAAATATTTCTTCAGCTATTGGTTCGAGAGAATAAGAACAATACATTAAGTTCAATGTGCAACACCTACACACACTCAAGGGAATGGTACGGAACCAATAATTTTTAATCCGTTTAATTTCCTCTAGCCACTAGCACAAGCGCTTATTTAGTTATATATTTATGGGGAAAATACTTAAACTAGTGTATCATTTAATCTTAGACAAATGTGAAACACATCAAATTGTAATTTGTATACAAAAAATACGCAAAATGTAGTGGACATTTGTATTAAAAAGCATAGGTAGGACTAGGCAGCCCTTTCTGTATTGTACTTCTATAAAGTATAAGATAGAAGTATAGTAAAGATATGTATATAAGTAAGTATAAGTTCAAAGACAATAAATGAGGACACCCGTATTTGCAAATATTTAACAAATGAAGTGTAAAATGCGTCTGTAAAACGTCCGTCTGCGTATGAGCTTGCTTGCGCCATTCACTTTCACGTCTCAAGTAATTCGCTAGCAAACCGTTTGTACGGAAAGTGGGCTGCAAACAATAGCACTATAGGTACATACTAGTTTCTCTCTCTTGAGAAACAATTCTTTGCTTGTAATTTATACAAAAATATAGTTGAAAATACGGATAAATCGGTATATAAAAAAAAGATTGATTCAACCCTAATGCTTTTGATTTAGGTTGAGTAGTAAGGATGGTAATATATTCCTGATATGTATATATACATATTCTTATAGGTAGGTGAGCATTAAGACAGACTTAGAGAAACTACACCTCACCTACACAAGACATAAAATATATCGCTTATGTATTTACTACCGAGCCTTTATAGACTCAGTGGTCTTCTAAATTAAAAAAAAACCTAATACAAATTGTAATGCTAACACGTGGCCTATATTACAATAATAAATGTTCCTTGATGCATATTAAAATCATACCATTATAATTTATGATATTAGTGACAATTGCTATTCCAAAGAGCTATTATAAAAATTGTACATAATCAGCAAAATATGCACATACACCCACTCTACGAAATTAGAAACATTTTTGAAAACCTTTGTTGTTTTTAAAAGCGTTTTCTAAAATTAAAATTATTTTAAGAATCTGAATTGTATTTGTTAAAATCCTCTCCAAATAATCATATGTTAAAAAAAATGTTAGATGCGAAAAAAACGATTTACTTTAAAAAACGCCAAAATAAATAGTGATGCAAGAACTGAGTCTTACGTAAATGACATATTAAAACTGGTTTGCAGTCGCTTATCCCATCAAAATTATTATGTATCACCGTTGTTTAATATCTGCTATTAATTTCATACCTACATATATACGTTATACACATATAAGTTAAGTGAAGTCCCGTGTGCCCTAGTGGGGTATGGGGCAGATGATGTGCATCTGTTTCACTGATCGATTGTCTTTACGGTGAAGTAGGTGATTAACCTTCTGTGTCCTGCCAGACCGAGACATTTTTTTTTGTGCATCCCCACCGGGAAAAGAACCTAGGACCCCTCGGTTCTACGCTCACGCGTTAACCACTGTACCAAGGAGGCGGTCATACATATATAATATATGTATATATATATATATAAACCGCGTAAGTCCGTATCCCGTAGGAATATCGGTATAAAAAGTGCCTATGTGTTATTTCAGTTGTCCAGCTATCTACGAAGCAAAATAGTATTATTATTCACCAATAGATGTCAGGAAAAAAAAAACACGAATAAAACACGAATATGACATTTTCTAAAAAAAATTCCTAGCTAGATCGAATTATCGCCCCCGAAACCCCCTATATACTAAATTTCATGAATTTTATTGCTTGTTGCTTGCAAATTTAATTGCTCGTTTAAAGGTATAAGATATGTATGACCGCCTCCGCCGCCACATGCAGGTGGCCACTATCATCTAGGCACTTGCCATACGCTAAGAAAGGATTTTAATTAATTCTACTTCCAAGGAGATGAGCGTTTGTTCTATTATAATTTTTTTTACCACGCGGGCAATACGACGACAATTTGTCGAATAAGATTCACATTGAAATTATACTTAATACTCGTATAGAGTTTATGATTAACGAATAACGTATTAGCAAAAACTAGAATTTCCTAGATTTTTCCGATTAAAATCTCTTTAACTGATATGGGGTAACATCTTGTCCCATGTATACCTATTTCCACCAAAAATCAATGAACTGGTAATCAGTAATTACAAATTATATAATGCAAGTTCCTTGATAAGTGAGCAACGTTTGAAATAATACTGTCCGTTGAAAGTGGATCAAAATCAACTACAGAGGTCGGTTACAGACAAACATAGAGAATGAAGCTAATATAAACATGTTAAAATCGATGACCTTTTTATAAATGCAAATTTTGTAATTTATAAAGGTGTTGGCTCAGTCATCAGAACTAGTATTCATTATATTTAAATACTAGTTTTGTTTCAAAAAATCCACCAGTTCTTATAAAATTTTGTTGTTGTTTTTATAACAGTGATATTCTAGCATCAAAAGTGATAACCTCTGTTAAATCATGTTGAATATGTGTAACGTATTTCAACATTAGTGAGATATTTTATCTAGCGGCACACGCATTTCTAGAGCTGTAATAGTACTGTTGTTTTACTGACATCCCGCATTAAAAATCAAGCACGGAACAAATCGAAAAATACTCAAAGTATGTAACGCTCTAATACACAAAACACTGCTGAAGATATTACCGATTAAAATCTCTTTAACTGATATGGGGTAGGATCTTGTCTCATCAGACGGATTGTTTTAATAACATTTTCCTACTTTCCATAGCAAAATGATGAAATCCAATAGAAGTGCCAATTCTTTGATTCAACCAATACGGTTTACCGATTGCGTGTTTGATCTAGACAATGGTAATAAATCGTTTATTAAAGGAGGAAGAGTGATTCCTATTGCTCACTTTTCCGGTGACGGCGTCGATCGGCGACGTCGCGAACATATCACGATTCACGAGTAGAATATTTTATGAGACTCATATATTACAGTTTCATTATTTTACATATTCATAACCCATGAAAATACTACGCGACATGAGTTTGATTAAATCTGCCTTTTAGAATTAAATGTATTTTTAATTTGTAGAATATTATTCAAGCTACAAATCCAATGTCGTGTGCTAATAAAATAATGCGATTTCTGCTTTTTTTTCTATTCAAACAAAATTCAAGTTATTTTCTGACTGATAATAACGAAACGAATTACTTTTTTAGTAGCTATCTATTTTCATTGTTGAGGAATTATTTTCCGCATATTGCCTGAGTAAATAATTATATGGCAACCTACTTTAAACAGGTGTATATTTTGTAGGGTTCAATCACTTACAGTGGACCAAATTTAAATTTAGGTTTCGTTACTTCAGATTATTAACGAAAAATGTTAAAATTACAACAAATATAACATTCGTTTATGATACTTTATGATTGTTTACCCGAATAATATGCTGTAAAAAATAGCTCAGGTCGTATAAAAGAGTTCAGTTTAATAAATCACTTGGATTAAACGTGAAAAAATTAAAATACAACGCGGGATAATAAATGAATAATACTTTTTTCATGAAGAGAACATAGAAACTAATGGTTGACGGCCTAAGCGTGAGAACGCATCATTTATTATTATTAGCATGGTGTAGAATGACATAACGGGTGTCGCCGGTCGAATGCCTGCAGTCATTGACAGGTGCACCAGCATTTGTGTCATTAAAACTCCACGGCATGTGCTATAAACGATACACTTGTAATATAAAATAAACAACCTGAAGCGTAGATTTTTCGCTCGAATAAACTGTCCGTAATTGTATAAGCGATAGTAAATTTTCAGCGTGAAAGTAAATAATTTCTTTTTAACGATTAGTATGCACGTGATTCACTAAGAACGGTAATATTACTATAATAATTATAAAGAACTAGCTGCGCCCCACGGTTTCACTTGCGTAAGTCCGTATCCCGTAGGAATATCGAGATAAAATTTGCCTATATGTTATTCCAGTTGTCCAGCTATCTACGTACCAAATTTCATTGCAAGCGGTTGAGTAGCTTTTGCGTGAAAGGGCAACAAACACACACACATCCCTACAAACTTTCGCATTTACAATATTAGTAGGAAGGATGGCTTGCAATAACCCAAAGTAAGAAATCTTACAATGATAAAGCCTCGATAATACTTGTTATAAGTCTTATAACTAATAATTAATTTAACATGATTAGGTGTTTTAATGTGTAGTAACAAGTGAGTTTTTTAAATTTCTCTTTTATTATCTGTATGTATATATAATTTTTTATACAAGTAATTGTTTCCAGAGAGATGGTCTTAAACATCAATCCTTGCAACGATGTCACTGGTTTATTGGTGATGCGTCCGAATGAGGCTAATATATTATTGCATCGACTATGAGCGATATTTTATTATACAAAATGTCAAATTATGGAACCTCAGTGAGATTAAATTTGAGATGAACTGTGAACTTAAACAGAAGAAAAAATATTAGGCGGATATTAAGCAACCTCAAAACGAAGCCCGCTCAATAAACATGGACCATCCAATAACCATTTCAAAATTTTAATGGACCTTGTACCATTGCAAATCAATTATGCTCATCTTCAAACTCGAAAATTGAATTTACCTCAACTACTTGACCACGAAGTGTTATTTGTTTGCTTACAAAAATTATTTCAGATGCAAAAATTTCTGCTTAATATGATATGTGTCCCTACTCAAGAAAATAAAAAATAATTAACATACGTGAAGTCTTGTTCCTTTTTCAAATAAATACAACATCATTATAGATGTAAGTTATCTTAATTAATATTTATTAAAAAACTCTTTATTGCATGCAACTTTAGAATGTAAGAAAGTGATAATTTTGAAAAGTGTATATTATGTACAACATACATATGAAATTAACATTATCAATATCAATGTAATAAAAGAGTTTAATGTGTGCAATTACAAATAAAAAATAATAAACAGAAAAACTTGTAGAAGAGATGCAAAAATTTAAAGAGAGAGGAAAATAAAATTAGAATAGAGACAGAATAACGATTAAGAAAGATAATGTTTTAAATGAAAGTTTTAAAGCTATTAAGTGAGTTGAGTTGAGCTTGCTTTATTGCGGTGGGGAGTGACTTCTACATTCTTACGTAGATGATGTACGTGTCATAAAATTTGGAAAAGTGAACAGGCATGCATAGCCTAAGATAGAGATAAGAGCGGAGATCAAGTACATGAGATGAACCCATAAACACAAATCTCTTTTTTAAGGGTCGAATAACTCGTATAACAGGACAGGAGGTGCATATTTCGTATTACGTATTTTGTAAGAGCATTTAGTATTCGAACCTTGTAAATTAGCAATAAGTATAAGGGATGTTAATAAAATGAAACCATACTAAGTATATCATTTTAATTTCTATTTAAATACGCTAAAAAAATTAGCTAAGTGAACTTAAAAAAATACGTTAGAGCGGTAAAAAGGAAGTTTTTTCGTATTTTATAATAAAATTTAATATTTTAAAACATATTTTTACTCAACACTGAGAAAATGTAGTTGATAACCGTTACCATATTTATTTGTGGCATTATTTATTAGGTTTGAACTGGGTCATCTAAGAACGATCTGAATGAAAAGGCCCTTTTTAAGCTCTTAGTCGTATATAAATTAGATTTTTTTTCTTAACACAGAGAAAAGTTTTTTAATCAACAAATTAAATTAAATTTCTTTCAACTTACCGTTGCAATGGTAAAATAAAAGTTAAAATTATTACTTGACTCAATTCGATTGATTGATTATATGGTATAGAACAGGGATCGCCATGTATGTATTATTTTCAATATTATAGGACACCTACTGAAAAATAGGTATTACATCTGTAAACGGTGTAATATCTATTTGTATGTATATATTTACCCAAAAATACATACTTTCCGACCGTGGCTTTGCCCGCATAATCCAAGGAAAATACTGACAATCCCGAGGTTTTCCCAGCAAAGTTCCAGTTCGCATGGGATTTCTGGGATGATAACCGAGACAGTTTGTGTCTTTTGAGGATATGAACTCTACAAAACTATCTCTGTACCTAATTTCATCTAAGTCGGTTCTGTGATTAAGCCGTGAAGAAGAGACAGACAGATAGAATTTCTGTCGTATTTATAATATACATATTTACAGATTTAAATGATTACCATAGTGAACACATATTAATATTGTATTTTTGCCCACAAAATGTGACGTTATTTGCAAGATCTTAATTTTTTTAATGATACCTGAATAATCATGACATCCAATTAGAATCAATTAAATAAGTTTAATTATAACGTCAGTAGAATACGCTCTGATGTATTTTTGTCTTAAACGTTAAAAAATGTAATCTGATTACATGATGTTAATTAATCACGATCACCGTTGGATCCGTTAAGGAAATCGCTCGCCTTTATATGGAGATGAAGGAGCTCGTTCAGGTCCAGCTTACATAAGCAGAAGAGAGCGCCACCTAGTGAAACCGCCCTGGTTTGTAATATGTAACAAGAGTTAATACTTTCAATAACTCTTGATATTTAACCTCATGTCAGCATAGAGTACTACCGTGGACTTTCTAATGTAAATTACGGAGCTCTAATAGTGTATCGCACCTACACCCTATATTCAACAAAATGCCTATGAGAAATAATTTTTATAAAAATATGAAGTGTTTACTTTAAAGTATAATGATAAGAAAAACTTTTAATTTATTTTAAAACAAAGAGGCCAAGCATGAAAAAACCAATATGAATTTTCGAGGTTGTTTTAAGAGTTAGTGAGCTACAGTTATAAATATTTATGATGGAATAACAGTATAACGAACGTTTGCTTGAGCGTAAATAGGTACTTAAGAAATGTTATTGTAATAAGAACAGAAAGGAGAATGCGGGCAATTGTGGGACCGTGAGAAGTTACGCCACGGTACGTTGAGTTTAGTACCAACCTTGAGATCATCGGTGAGTATGGAAGCAGTGGTTTACGGGGCTCATTCCTTCCGGAATATGCGATCACCTTCCCTCGCTAGGTGAACACCAAATTCTCTGCGATGAGTCCACAAACCTCTTACGGGTATTTTGTAGATATACACAATCCTATTGTATAACTAAAAACACACCATCACCACACTTCACCTAAACTCCTTTGGAGCGGATTTGAACGGATACACAAACGGAATGTAGTAGCGACGCACGTAAGTTAGCGTGCACGAACGGCGCGCTGGTCGTAGTGAGACTGTGTGTGTGGTGCAGGCTGTGGCGCGCACGCACCGCGCCCCGCGCCTCTCCCCGCACACCCGCGCCCCGCTCCCCGCTGCCTCGCACAGCCTCCACCCTCTTGCAAGGCGCAAGCGCGTCGGCAAAGCTTTACGTAGCCGGATTCTTCATCAGATAAAAAAACTGCAAGAAACTGCACGATGATAACTAAACCGGACGACCGGTCGACGATTTATATATTTTTTTTAAAGCCCAATCTTTCGCTCTTTCCCCAAAACTCGATAGAAGGCATCCATTATTACTCAAATAACCTGCTGTTGTGTATTATTCAATATTTAAGGAGTCAAGTTCGAAACTTATTTTGTTTACTTTGTATTAAACTGAGCATATCTCTGTTACCAGAAAGAGAGAAATCTCTGAAAAGCAAGTTGTCGTATTATAATGAAAGCATAGTAACAGTAGAAATATTTTAATGGAAATTTTTATAAGGATTTACCTTATTGCGATATTAATAATGACCACGAAAATATTGTTAATTGTTTTATGATAACCGAAGTAATTATTTATAAACATACTTGGATTAAACATACATCATACTCTTATTAAAATCATTAATTTATATGTGTTGACTACATAAAGATTTTATTTTATAGCAAAAATCAGTAATAACGTTGTATAGAAAATATTCAATAGTGATATTTAGGAAGAACTAATAACTGTAGTAAAATTCAAGTCTTTTTGTATGTATTATATAATGTATAATGCAAAAATGTAAAAGACATTTATAAAAAATTCAATTAAATTATCCCATACCGAAGACATCAACGCGCGCGACCCATATTATTCATGAAACAATTCACGGGCAGTGCGGCTTAAATATTAAATAAAGGCACTTGTTTTATTAACAACTAAGCACCTTGTGGATTCCAAGTAAATAGGACAATAAAAATAATCATAACATATTTAACTTGATTTTTAATTATAGAATTTTGAATAACTATTTAATTAATTGATCTAGTGCCTAAACATACTTATAAAAAAATCAATAAAAATATGATGTGATGGTAATTGGTATATGAGCATGATATGTTCGTTGCATGTATGTGCATTTATAAATAAACGAAATTTCATTATACATTTATATTAATTATTGTTAACTCTTTCTTTATTGCGCCTCCTGCGCTCGATTTAAAATGAGTTTTTTTATGTATTAGATATAGTTAAATTATATTGAGTCTACACTCTACTCTGTAGTCTTCATAGTAAACTAGATATCCAACATATTATATGTATCTTCTTTCAAAGAAAGTGACACAAATGCCAAATCTACAGCCCCATTGTGAGTTTCTCAATTACCGCTATAATATTTAAAATTCATGAGAGATATGTGATGAATGTATACTAATTAGAGCATATTTTAACTCGTCACGAGGAATTCGTTCTTGAATGTTATATGATATTGAGTTATATAAAATATTCGTGTATTCTAGAGGCTGAACGGATGTCATTTGTACTAAGGTTGCTCGGTACTAGGAGTAGCGGTGACCGGCTAACGGTCACGGTGCTAACGCTTGGAGGGCAATCTCACAGAACTATGTAAGTACTCGTACCAAATCTTAAACAAAACAATATTTGCTATGTGTTAAATAAAATTCAAGCTCGCATACATCATGTTTCCAGGACACTGGTTGCGTAATATTGTACAATGCTGTATGGCAATATTCTGAAATCGAGGTTAAGTAGTAATACGCTGTAATCTTAAAATATTGACATTCTTCACAAACGAAATATTTAGCATTTTACAGAAAATTCATTAATTTAATTATTCGTTAATTTAAAATGGAAATGTTAAGAAACACAGTTCTTAATAAATATAAAAATATAAATGATAAGATATAAAACATAAATATAAATATAAGAAATTTAGCTAAACGTTCGTAATTTACACTGCTAAAATTAGATTAAGATTATTCTGAAGCAAAAATTCCAAGATAACCAGCGAGAATTCCACAACACAGCATCTTAAGATATAATGGTAATGGCAGATTATTGTCTTGAACTCTACAACTTGCTTTTGCACAAGTGAATTTATGAAGAATTTTTGGAATAATCAAGTTTTTTAATCAACTGTTTGTTCGGAATGCAGGTTCTACCGAGAATAACCAACAAGAAACTAGAATAGTAGCTTCATTCCAAATTAAAATACGTCCATATCCAAAGTAATTTGTTATTTGTTTGTTGAAAAAATGACAGATTATCCTTGAGCTTGATTTATAATATAATTCCAAAAACTAGAAAAAAAAAACTGTATCATTTTACATAACTATTTATTACATATCCTGATGTGTATGATTATATGACTAAAAATATTTAGGTCCTATGCTTTTGCTTCTCAAATAAACTCTAATGAAATTCTGGGTAATTTTATACTTTTTATCGAGTTAATTAAAATCTAATTAACACTATAGAATTTACTATCATTTTTGTTGATTTTCAATAAAAAAAACGTTGTAAAATATAAATACCAATATAAAAATTACTGAAATATATAAAGCAAAGTTAGCTTTTTGTCTTTTGAAATATAAATATATTCAAACATAGACGGCATAAATTAAACCTGTTAATCGTCGCGTTGTTGATATAAATAAGTGCTTTAAGCAGGTAAAACTTGTACATAATTACGTAGCAAAGAGATATATATGACTGTTGTTCACTATATTTATGAACTCATTCAAATATATTATCAATGCTTCTCCATTAATGTCTATAGTATAGTATCTTTTGTAAATTTGTCAACATTCGATGTTCCTAGTTATTTAATATCATAAGAATAGGTTGCAATAAATTCCTAAGCCCGGATGAAGACGTCATTATCATGACCCACACCAGTGTCACGGTCGGCTTGCCACCATAATCAGGGGCCGTCGCCGTGCAAGGTTGAAGCACATATAATATACGTTATATCAAATAACAAGATAATGCAAAGCATGCAAACGCTTAACAACATTAATTCTCATATTGCGATGGATGTAATTAATTCTACAATTTTCTTATACTTAATATCGAATTATTGGCATCAAAACGTAGTGTTCATATTTTAACTAGAAATGAATTACTTGTATGCGTTAGGTACCTTAAAATTCGGTTTTATGCATACATATTTTTTCTGTTTGTATATTTTTATCTAAAAGTAAAAATAAATACAAGAAAGCCTCTTTTTTGTATGTATGGGGTATGTGTGGGGATGACATTTTTATTTAAATTATAACATTACAATTACATAGTAAGGTAAAGTAAAATAGTAAAACATAACAGGTTTCATTCAAATAAAGGAAAAAATCCGAAATAAGCAATTTATATCGATACTTTAGATTTCTTTTCCTATTAGATAAGAGAGACATTACATACACAATAAATAATAGTAAGGTTTCAAAATACAAAAACATATTTATATATACTACCAGTATTTCATTAAAACACTTCATTAAATATATGCATAGTGTGAAGTCATCAACCAATTTTAAAATTATTTGATTATCTATTCGTGCTAAAACACGTCGCCTAATCAAGGAAAGGTCATATAAATATCATATTACTCATACTTTTTTTCATTCACTTTCAAAACAAAAGTATAGTAAATGATATAATTGTCTTCAATGAAAAGTATTAAACTTGTCCTTCTCAAATGTATAAGCGAGCAAAAACAACTTTTACTGCTCTCGCGATTTAAGATACCATATAAGTGAGGGTTACTTTTTCGAAGATTTGGCACAGCGCTTGTGGGAGTGATTTCGCCAGACGAGTTAAAACTTTCTCCGTATGTTGTAATACATCGATACAGTCATTGGTCCGTATGACACTATTATGTGACATTTAAAAAGAAACACATTCAAATATCAAGGCAAGCCGCTGTGCTGTGATTGGATGAATCTGGAAAATGCAAACAACCGGAATTATTTTATTCGCCATTGCCTTTGAAAATAGCGAGTGATTTGAATTGACTATGAATCAGAATAAACGTAGGTGTTTTTATAAAAAAGGAAACTTGTTGATTACTTCGCCGCGTTAAATTCAAAGGCAAATTAATTTTTAATGATTTTCATTTCTGTTTAGCCTACACATATTTTAAGGCTACGAAATGAGTTTTAAAGAATACTGGTGGTCAATCAGAACTATTATTTGAATTATCGATGTAAAAATTTAAACAAAACCTTACACACTTTTTATTTTCCAAATATACAGTGCAATCACATTGGCAAATATGTATCGATTGCACAAAAATTAACCGGATTGCGTTATGTCGTGGGTTGAGTCCTCATAGAGCGACGCCCGCGTGGGTAGCAGCAGGTTACAGAGTGCCAACAGCCAATATCACCAGCTGACATACAAATGAGGTAGCAGTGTAGGCGGGAAAAGAAACTCAAAGATACATTGCTCATTGACAAATAATTGAAAGTGAACATTGTTGGCTTTACAAACTGTACTGTTATACATATTTGTTAACAAAAAAATGTAAGTTCTAATTGATCGTAATAAATGTGTTATAATGCGATTTATACGCAATGTATCAAACTGATGTTTTTCTTAACAAACTTAACAATTCTTGTGAATCTGATGATTGAACTCATTTTTTAAACAACAGAAAATATTGAAAAACAGATGTAAAAGTATTTCAATGATTATACCGCTACTTACATAACTTGCGTCATATTGTAGGACAGTACTTATCGCATGCCAATGACATCATGACGACCACGTACTGTTACCTAGACAGTAGAACGTGATTTTAATTTTAAAATATTTAGTGCCATAACAAATGCGCCATTCTGATTACCAAATTCACAGTTACTTTTTTGTAGCCGGGAAAGTTGATGAACAATAATTTTAAGAGTCAAATTTTAATATTCTCTGCGTGTTGAAAAAATAAGAATATTTTATTAAAGAGAGAGTTATATTGAAAAGCTTTTGTTGTCTTCTCATTACTACACTGTACATATTCAAGCAACGTCCACAAATACACTCTCCCAATTGTTTTAATGAGCTGTCGGTGACCAATCCAATCAACTACAGCATTTTGCAATTTTTCATGCTTAACGCATTGTTTCTTTCCCCACCAACCATGCAGGATTTCACTTACATGAACAGGGTTCAGACATATAGCGAACGGTGACACAGCGCTAAAAATAGAGGCCGTGTTCAGGGCCAGGCAATACGATGTAGCCGGTCCTCTCCCGTCCACCCCCGTCCCTCAAACGAGTCCCCGGTCATTCTGCGCCATCTTGTTTATCTGTGGAACATTGTGGACTAAACGTTTTCTTAAATTTCTGTCTCAAGAGAATAATTATACAAAGAGGCTACCAGGTCAATAACTGCAGTTCATGGTTTTTTACGGGGTCTATTGAAGGATTTATTGAATTATTGGACTAAGTAGAAATGAAATAGCTGTCCTTTTAATCCCATAAAACATGTACCTGACTCGAACCAAGTAAAGGCGATTTTTTACTATAGATAAAGAACCATCAATACTAGCCAATATAGATGATCAACTTTTCTGCTCTTTTTTATTTCTTTTTATTCGTTATTCATTGTAAATTGTTGTTACAAAATTTGTTCATTAATTTCT